>NW_027172399.1:0-3220 GCF_018151085.1 Drosophila tropicalis | reverse complement strand
CCTCTGGTTCTCAGTGTTTTTTGCCGAAGTACGCTTCGTTTTTGACATAACCGCTTTTGTGCAATAACAACAACTCTCTTTTAATTTCATAACTGTTCTCGGGAATTTTACAACAATAGCAACTCAGAACCATAAATAATTTTTAGCAACTTTTCAAAACCATTTCACAACTTAAGCACAGATTGTTTTTGTGTTAACTGATAGGACGAGGACAAGCCCCCAATATAATGGATTTTTTTGTATATAAACAAATAGAAAGTTTTAAAGATAGATCAGTCAATGATTGCGCAATAATTGAATACCCCTTGATAAACGAAAAAATGCAGTATAGCCCAGAAATTCTTGAACTGCCTTTACATTTTCTGCTACTTTAGTTTTGCTGACAGCGTTGGTCTTTTCTTCTCTTGGCTAAATTTCTCCATCGTAAATGTAGATCGTATGGCCCGAAAAATCAACAGAATTTTTTAGAAAGTGACACTTTTTCCATCTAATTTCAAGTCCACACGCTGCTGCTGTGTCAAAAACTTTCTTCATCTTATTGAGACATTCTTCTGCTCTCGTTGCATGGATTATAATATCGTCCATATACAGATCCAACACGTCAGCATTTAACAACGGTTGAAAAACATTTGTCACATATCATATAAATACTGCAGGTGCAGTATACAAAAGCAACCTTGTTGAATTCAAATAGTCCCCCTTTGGTCGCGAACGCTGTGTATTTTAAACTTGTTTCTTCAATCGGCATGTGAAAAACGCATTCTCTAAGTCCACGACTGTAAAAAACTTTGCGGCCTGCAGCTTCTCCAGGACATCGTCAATTATCGGAACTGGAAACCCATACTTCAACACCATACTGTTTAGCTTTCGAAAATTCATCTTATTTTTTGACAAATTTTCGACGACAATACGAATTCTCGACTCCCTCCAACTTTCTGACGACCGACTTAAAAATGCTGTTCATCAGAAAATTAACTTAACATTTTTTTTACTCGAGCAGCTTCACTGAAGGCCAATCAGTTAAAACACTATATCTGTTTTATTCCAATTTACTTCAAATTATTGTTTTTTTTTTTTGTTTTTAAATTTGCTTTATTTGAAGAGTACATGTATGTCTTTTTAATTCTCTTTACATGCTTGCAAGTTTATATTAATTTGCTCACTCTAAAAAGGAAACAAGCACTAGTGAAACGCATTCAATATAAAAATTAAGAAAGACAAACGTTTAAACAAGTCTACATACCAAATTTGGTGGCTTTGTCCTTGTTTGCCTCCGCGAAAAAAAATAATAAATGCCTGCACATGTAGGGTTACATACCAAAATTTATTACTCTAGCTTTTATAATCTCTGATACCTAGGTGTCCATAGTAACTGACGGGCATGACTAAAACCGACTAGGTCAAAGGTTCCATTAGGACATTGTTGTTGATCAATGGAGCTGGAAAACCTTTGTTCTGCTTTATCTGTATCTGTATCTCAGTTTAATCCCATGGCTGGTAAAATTAAAACAAGAAAATTCCAAGGGGTTTGTTGTTTGTAATTGATGGTTAATATGGATGATACAATTTATGTGAATAAAACAATATATTTAGTCTGTGCTGGTCAACCAAGTCGTACTAATGACAATATTGAGAAGTTTTCTCTATCCGTTATTTTTCTATGACTTTTGACGACTCTATTTTAGGAACATCATGGGTGAAAAGTTTTGGCAATCAGTTGCATTGTATGTATACAGCGAGTTACTTTACTCGTACAAATTTAACTAGTAGTTGCAACACCAGACTATTTACTTGCGAGACAAAGTCTTAAGCTCAGAAGTATTTTCGTCAAAAAGTAGCAATCCATTCAATCATTTACATACGAATTCGTGATCATCGTTACCCTCAACCTGTATGTGTTTTGCAGGACCTAATAATTTTTATACCCTTGCAAAAAGGGTATATTAATTTTGGTCAGAAGTGTGCAACGCATAGAACGAAGCATCTCCGACCATACAAAGTATATATATTCTTGATCAGCATGACAAGACGAGTTCAAATAGCAATGTCCATCCTTCCGTCCGTCCGTCCGTCTGTCCGACCGTCTGGATCAACGCAAACTCCTCCTAGACCGTAAGAGCTACAGAGCTGAAATTTTGCATGTAGGCTTGTATATACTGCTGGGGTTGTCTCGGATTCAGCCGGATCGGACCACTATATCATACAGCTCACATACAAACCCCAAAGTCACGAACAGTGACTTTTTTCAATAACTTCGTTATTTTCTGTGCTATTGTCGTGAAACTTAATATTAGAGAGTTATAAACGCCTATAAACTACTGTGTCAAGATCGGGTGACTATATCATACAGCTCCCATAGGAACGATCGGTCGAAAACAGTGACTTTTGTAAATAACTTCGTTAGGATCGGGTGACTATATCATATAGCTCCCATAGAAACGATCGGTGGAAAACAGTGACTTTGATCAATATCTTCGTTATTTCCCATGCTAAGATTCTAGGCCTTTCTTTCGCAAACATAAGCCTTTTTAGATAAAACGTTCTTCCACATTGATGGCTAATACATAGGTAAGGAAAGAGTTACCAAAAAAGTTGCAAGGGTATACAAACTTTGACGCGGTCGAAGTTAGCCCCGGCCCTCTTGTTATTCTTGCATCAGCGACATTTTATTTTTATTTCATGTTAAATATATTTTTCTTTATTATAAAGAGCAACAGCAAATATAGGATATTTGTTCATATTCTAGTGATTAATTTATACCCTGGTGATAAATGTGAGCGGGTATAATTACTTATTATTAGGTTGGTTTGTAGCAGTGTACATCTGTACATAGAAAACCTTTCCTACCATTAGGCTTGCCATGTGGATGATTCGTTGCGCAGATAATAAATTTGTCATTTGAATATAGTAATAGTTCGTATATCTGATGATCCAACAGCCAAGGCAAAGAATACAATTGTTGCAGTTTGGAAAGAGTTACAGGTAACAGCTGGTGCAGCAGAAGGGTTGCTCCAGTTTAGGTGTAATAAATATATCCGACATTTTTTCATTTGGTACCAATGACTGTATACTTTTTAAACCAACCTGAATGTTTCCACTGCTTATTGATTTATATGTATGCAGTGTATGTATGTTTCCCTTGGTGAGAAGGGTTACAAAAAACATGTTTGCCCCTACAAGTTCGATTACATTTGGAACCAATGCAGTGTATTTGTTTCCA
>NW_027172398.1:0-8921 GCF_018151085.1 Drosophila tropicalis | reverse complement strand
CTTCCTGATTGAAAGCGTAATTCGCCATATGGAGGTCCAGATTCCGCAGATCAGATGACACGGAGGAGGAGGAGGCGGTGTTGGTGTTGGTGGAGGATGTGGAAGGTGGGTGGTTTACTGAGTTATTATTATTGTTGTTATTGCTACTGCTGCTGAAGCTATTGTTGTTGTTGCTAGCGGCCAATTCAGGACTGTTGTTATTGTGTTTGTTGTTTATTCAACGCAGATGCCGAGCCATGATGCAACTTTTGGCATATCCTTGGCTATGGCAACAGTTGCTTTCTGGGTCGACGTTAACGTTAAATGCAGCACCTGCAATGCTGGTTGGGTGTATTTAGTACGGTGTCTTGCCGTTACAATGTGATTGTTGTTGTTGTTGTTGTTGCTATTATTATTATTGTTGCTGCTGCTGCTGATGATAGTGTTGTTGTTGCTGCTGTTGTTGTTGATGCTATTGCCGGTGGTTGTTGCTAGTGTTGTTGTTGTTGTTGTTGTAGTGGCGGCCATTGAGAGGTAATCCCACTTGTATTCTGCTTGCCTACTTACATACACAACACACACACACACACATAAATAAAACAGAGGAAATTATTTATAACATAAGCAACTTTTTTTAATTTTTTTAGTTTTTCATTTCAATAAACAAATTGAAATATGTAAAAATCATTCATTTTGCCAAAAAAAACAACACTGATTATAAACTTTTTTCCAGGAACATTCTAATTGTTTAAAAGTTATGTTTATTGTTTATGTTTTATGTTCATAAAGCATTTTTGTATTGTTTATATCTTGGTAGGGTATATGATGGTGTGCAATATGATTCTTTTATTTACACTTCTTTTTCCAGTTTTTTTGATTTGCCCTCAAGGTTTTTTTCTTTTTGTTTTCGTTATACGTTCATACACATACAGACACACTATAAAACATACATATGGATATGTACATTAGTAGATATTTTGCAAACACATACATATGTACATACATATACATATGGACTTATGTATGTATTTGTATCCTCCCACACAACAAACGCATTAGTTTGGAGCTCTGGCAGAGCTTCCGGGCCTTTCTCTGCTTTGCTCTCAAGCAATAGGAGTTGCCCTTTGCCACCTCCCGACTCTACATACATACATATGTATGTATGTATGTACATATGTATGTATGTACATACATATCAACGCTTCCCCATTTCGCATTTTGATATTCAGTTTTTGCCTTACTCTGTTTTGCTACCGCAGCCGCTCACCCACAACACACAAACACAAATATACATATACGCTCGATGACAATAAAAACAGCACAAGCGAGAAAAGAAAAATAATAACACAACTACTACTACTATGATTACGTGAGTAAATACACATACACATTCATTCGTACATACATACATATGTATGTGTTGTGTATATAATCCATATTTTTCTTTTTTTATTTTTTTTGTTTTTTTGCGCCAAGTGGTTGTTGGGGAAGGAACAAAAAACAAAGAGAAAGAAAAAGAGAGAAATGTGCGCGTACGCTCAAGCTTTTATGCGGCATTTGTTTTCCCGAGGCTCAATTTCAGCTCACTTGCCGGTGTAAAAGCAACAGCTCTCCCTTCTCGCGCTCTCTGGTTGGTTTCAAAATTTTACAAATCTAAAATTGCAAGCAAGAAGAGATAAAAGGAAATTTCCCCGACCTTAACTTTTACCAATTAAAACAAGTAGGTGGCGTTCATGGATGAGGGTGGAGCGTGAACAAATGAGCTTGTTTGTGTTGTCTGGCTCAAACAGGCATTGCCAGAGTTGTCACTGATTGTGAGTTAAGCGAAACACACCAAATGAAAAACGTGCTTTTTACGCATGTACTGAAATTGACACAAATGTACCATCATCATTGATTTCCAATAAAAATATTTAAAAAATATGATTGCATTGGCAATGGAAAAATTGCTCTTTATTATTTACATATGTATGTATTTTTGTATGTACATACATATGTTTATATGTATACATATGAACGAATGTTGTATATCGAATGTTTATCTTTGACAAATTGTATCTGATGGCAACACTGTTTTTCTCACTTGGTGCTACTTTTGCTTTTTATTTGTTTTTTTCTTGTTATTTACCTAACCCCACATGGCTCCCCCCCTCATTCAATCGATCGAGCTTGCATGCATAAACATGCAAAATAAAAACCAAAATAAAATTAACAGAGAATAACAAAAAAGCAAACATACACAGACTGATACCACAAAACGTTATATGTATGTATTTACACATATACATATGTATAAATAAAACATATAACTGCACATTTACAGCATTGTTGTTATTTGAGCCTTTTAAATGCTAAAACTAGCTATTTTGTGAATCTAATTGATTTTATGTATATTTTAAATGCTAAAATAAACCACTTTTATAATTTAAAATACATTGTTGAACTTTCAATACTAATTTGTTTTGTATTTGTATACTTGTGGTCTTAGGGCACTCAGGTCTTCGGTGAATTTTCAGAGTAAAACCATTTTTGAAAATTGTTTACGTATTACACAAATGGAACTTACATATGTATGTATGTATTATACAAATTTACAATTACATTAAGTTGTGTTGCTTTTAAAGGAGATAAAATAGATGACCCATCTGCATACAGACCCCTGTGTATGCTTGATGTGATTGGGAAACTTTTTGAGCGCATCATTTGCAACAGACTGGAGAAGGAACTGGAGCAACGTCATGGACTGTCGGACTGGCAGTTCGGATTCAGGAGGAAACGCAGCACTATCAACGCCATCAGTTCGGTGGTAGAGATAGCCGCTAAAGTCATCGAAGGGCAACGCTGGAAAGGCGGCAACAAAAAATACTGCCTTATATCAACGTTGGATGTACGGAATGCTTTTAACTCGGCCAGCTGGGACTCCATTATCGCGTCCCTAGAGCGATTAAACATATCTGAGTACATCATTAACCTGATATGCAGCTATTTCCGGGATCGGGTGCTACTCTACGACACAGCAGCTGGTCCACGGAAACACACCATCACAGGCGGAGTACCCCAAGGATCAGTGATCGGGCCAACATTGTGGAATGTCATGTATGACACTGTCCTGCGATTGGACATGCCAACTGACACCCGCATAGTGGGATTCGCGGACGACATCGCCATCGTCACTGTGGCCAAGGATATCCAGCAAGCGGAGGAAAACACCAATGCAGCAGTGTTCAGGATTCTGGAATGGATGGAGGCAAACTCACTATCCATAGCCGCACACAAAACCGAGGCCGTGCTCATAAGCAGCAGGAAAAAAGTGGAAACAGCCAGGATCGAAGTCGCCGGATGCTCAATAACATCAAAGCCTGCCATTAAATACCTTGGAGTCATGATGGACCATAGGCTAACATTCAAAGCCCACCTGCAGTATACCGCAGATAAAGCTGCAAAGGCCACGTCAGCTATAACTCGGCTCATGGCTAACGTCGGCGGCCCCAAGCAACGGAGCAGATGGCTCATCTCGACAGTGGTAAGGTCCATCATCCTATATGCCGCCGCCATATGGGCACCAGCGATGTCATCCCCCACCTACAGCCGGGACTGCAGATCGTCGTACCGAACATGCGCGCTCAGGACCATATGCGCGTTTAGGACAGTCTCCGAAGACGCCGCCTTGGTGCTGTCTGATATGGCCCCACTAGACCTCTTGGCTAACGAGGCTAGAAATAGAGATCCGCCGCCAGTTAGAAGAGAGACGACTCTGACTAACTGGCAACGCAGATGGCGTGACTCAAACCATGGGAGCTGGACAAGGCGCCTTCTCCCCGACATTCGGCCATGGCTTAATCGCAAACATGGCCAGACTGACTTCTACCTGACACAGTTACTGACGGGACATGGATGCTTTAAATCCTACTTGCATAGGTTTAAACATGAGACGGATCCCTTTTGCACACACTGTGCGGGGAATATAGAAGACGCAGAACACGTCCTGTTTGTCTGTCCTAGATATTCTGCTGAACGGGAAGAGCTAAGCCTAGGCATTGGGAGGCCATTTATAGTCAACGACTTTATGGATATCCTACTTAGCTCGCAAAACAATTGGCTAGCTGTTAGCCACATGGCAGCAGTCATCATGCAATCCTTGCGTCGCGCTGAACGTCAGCGTAACCAAAACTTCAGTTCTAGGTAAACTCTAGACGAGGCATACGTGCCATCTCCCCCTCGTGAAGTAGTACTTCAGCGTTGGTTCCAGCGAGAGGGATACGGAGCATAGGGTAGGTTTTAGTGCGGTGCGGTGACCACTAACCAAGGTCGATACCAAGTCCCACACTTCGGCTTTCAATGCTTTCCCCCTATTTATAAAAAAAAAAAAAAAACATACATACATACATACATATATGTGTTATGTGTATTTTCAAGTGAGGTCGCGTTTATCAGTGGCCCCCAAAAGTAAAACTACACAATCGACGTACAATACCTGGAACATAGAGGGAAAGGATTAGGAAGGGTCGCCAAGAGACTGGCCACTCACCTGGACTGCAATCGGCTGCCCAGCTGGCTGCATCTGTTGTGTTGGAGAAATTATTTATTTCCCATCAGCCTTAGCTTGGAGGCCACGCCGGGAGGGGCGGCGGGGGTGTTAACCATATCCCGCGCTTTCTCCGGTGGTGGGAGAAATTGCTTTTTTGCATTTTCCTTATCGTTGACTTCTTAGCGCTTTTTTTTTTTACTTTGCCGATTGGAACTAATCAGCTGGTAACTAGTGTTGTGAACCGTCGATCGATAACAGAGCCGATAAGCCAGCTGACGGCTTAACATAAGCTCACAACAGTAGCCTCCAAAGTGCTGCGTGCTTTTGGGCGCTCGCTTAGGCGCGATTTTTTAAAAATCCCCTATAGACTGAGTAAGTCTTAAGTTACCGACTAGCAATCTTTTCAGGTTACAAGAAGAGGACCAACAAACCCACAGGGCCTCTGAGGCACGAAGAGGACTGTGGTCTGCGCTTGTGCCAGCGGCCACAGCGTATAAAACCTGGCAGCAGGTATAAAATGCAAAAAATACATGGAAAAATGGTTGGAAAAACGTCGACTACTCCAGGTGGCAGCCACAGTTGTGGAAATCCACCCATGCTACAAGCCATGGCAGGGGCACGGATTCTGGAGGCCCCAACAACCGTCATCACCACCACTACTGCACCGGTGGCAAACTTGGCCGATGCAGCGGACATAGCTACAAGCAGCAGCAGCAGCAAAAAGCACGGACTGTGCACAAACGGAGGCAATCCTTTCGCCAAAGGAAGCAAGATCGCCAGGACACCACCGCAGGCTCTTCACTCGGCCCCGCCAGCCATTCGAGGATTACTTGTCTCAGCTGGATGCGATGAAGAGACACCCAAACGGGCAAGGGAAGCAAGCCCTTGCAACACCGAAAGTGGAATCACACCGAAGAAGCTAAAAGGACCGCCGCAGGCACCAAACATTTTGATGGCCGAACTGGGCAAGATCTTAGACGAGATCATAGATGGCTCGGTTAACAAAAAGGCTCCCCCGACGCGCAACACAACCCAATGGATGAAGGAGGCACATCTTAAGATGAAATCCATTCACCTACAGGTAATGGAACAGATGCAGGAATATCCGGTGAAGGCTGGACCATGCCTTGCATGCGCAACGCGCAATGCTGCCGCCAAAACCAACAAAGAGGTTTTGAAAAGGAAGGATACCAGGACGGAAGACCCACCGACAGCCAATAAGAATGACAGGAAGAGGAAAAAGAAGTCGGCAATCCAGGAGCGGACTCCAAGGACCCGAAGCCCCGCAGCAACAGCAGTATCATCAGGACCAGTAGTAGCTGAAACAACTCACGCAACGAACATCGTTGGAGGGAAATGGCACAAGGTGAAAAGCAAGCCTAGACCCATTAAAAAGAAGAGGCCAGACGTCATCATGGTGAAGTGTAAAGACCCAGCCAATTACGCGATGGTACTGAAGTCAGTCCACACAGACGCCGGAATCCAGCAGTTCAAGGAGAATGTATGTGCGGTTCGACGCACAGCAGCTGGGGAACTACTCCTACAGTTGACCAAGCCAGCGGACGACGCAACTGTTAAACTGCAGCAGGCAGTGAAACAGGCACTTGGAGACACCGCTGATGTCAAGGCGATCAGCGATAAGGCCATGGTAGAAATAAAGGATCTCGCAGAATTCCACACTGCAGATGATCTTCTGCTCGCCGTCCTGGAACTGATCGACGAGGATTTGCCGGCAGAATGTCACCCAAAGATGCGGAAAGCGTACAGCGGTACACAGACCCCAACTATGATGGTGAACCCGAATCTGGCGAACAAGCAGAGCTTGCCCGTTGTTTGTAGAGGCTGGCAGTAATAGGAAGGATTAAGTTTCTACAGCTTAATCTAAACCACTGCAGGTCGGCACAGGACCTCTTAAAACAAACTGTGCGGGACCTGAAAGTAGATTTCTCAATCTTGTGCGAGCCATATTCCCATATACAGGACCACAGCTGGACGCAAAACCACCGTTATGGCGCGGCAATTTGGAGCAACAGCAGGACACATCTGGAGAATCAGCACAGCGCGGACGGATATGTAAGGGCGAGGTACAATGGAGTATATGTCTACAGCTGCTACATAGCACCGAGCAAACACATCGACGAATTCTGCAGCATACTGGATGGATTAGTGGAGGACGCCAGAACCCACACGCCAACCATCATAGCCGGCGACTTCAATGCATGGGCAACGGAATGGGGTAGCCAAAGGACCACTAGAAGGGGCAGGGCCCTGCTGGACGCTTTTGCCACACTCAACATCAGTCTGCTCAACGTAGGCAACACTCACACCTACAATAAGGCTGGCAGAGGCTCCGTGATCGACCTCACGTTTGCTAGCCCCTGCCTAGCCCGCAGCGCGCAGTGGGCAGTTTCGGATATCTACACGCACAGCGACCACTTCGCCATTGTGTGCTCTATCAAGAGTTGTCCACCTGCTCACACACCAACGACGTTCTACAGCTGGGCCCCAAGCACGCTGAGCGAAGAAGCGTTATTCACCATGATGACCCAAGTGACAAGGAGCAGCAGCACGGACGCGGACACCCAGGCCAACCACATGGGCGACATTCTTCGCAGAGCATGTGATGCAGCCATGATACGCAAACGGCATGGACTCAACAAATGTAAGCCAGTACATTGGTGGAATGCCAGGATTGCGGATGCCAGGAGGCAATGTCATCAGGCCAGACGACGCACAGTGGGGCCTTCTGGCATTTAGCATTGCAAAAATCATAGCGTTTAAACCAATAAATCGATTTCAAAAATTTAAAAAGCATATGATAAAGAATACCTTAAGCTTCAAAATGAATGTTTGTCAAAAGTGCTGGGTGTTCGTGGTGCTGTAATATTCAAGGTCAAAGTCAGAAAATATTTCCAAGTATGTTTTTCCTTTAAAAATGGATCGAAACCCGATTTTTTTCAATCACAAATGGAATTTTTCATTGTTTTAGACGACTATGTAACATTTTTTAATGTTTTAATTTGATTTTTTAACATAATTACAAAAAGAAAAAAAAATTTTTTTGTAATTTTTTTTAGGTTAATTTTGAAAATTTGCTATTGATTTCTGATTTTCTTCAAAATAATTTTCAATATTTACATCAATATCAATATCCAAATCCTTTCGTGATCGCACGTGTCTCAGTGATGCAATAAGTGGGTCCGAAGAGGCTGCTAGCATGTTAAAAAGGTCTTCATTTTGTCTAACACGATAAGTTTTTAATGTATTAGTGTATCTGAACCTTTTGTAGTCCTTGTTTTTACATTCCTGTGCTTCTTCGGATAGCTCTCCAAGTGGTAAACACTGATATTCTATTAAATCCTTTCCGTGAGCCAAAATCCTATGTACCGTTGGGGTAAGTTTTTTTTGCGGATACAATTCAGTCAAAAGATGAGCAGTCTTTGAAGTATATTCGGCAAATTTTTCACCATTTACCATTTCCTTGCAATTTATAACATTTAAGATAACAGCCAACCGTTTAATGATCTCTTGACTAACACCTGTTATAAAAGATGTCACTTCATCATTTTCAAAAATCTCCTTGAAAGATTTCCATCATTCGTGTTTCGGTATTACCCTTTTTGTATTAATTAGGTAAACAACTTAATATTTACATCCAATTAGGTAAACGGAAATAAAAACGACCAAACCACAAACAGGACAAACTTTTCATCAACTTAAATAACAAGTCTTGTCAATAATAAGTCTTGTCATTTTTTCCAAAGCAGGTAATTAGCAATTTATCATTGTAGAAAGGCATATACATATGTACGGTAGAATTTGCAAAACAGCATTACGCAATGTTATCATTTAAATACAAAGAAGCTACAGGCCAATACGCATGCGCTCTTCTTCTTCCTTAAACCTGCAGCGCATTTTTTTAGGCGAGGTTGCCTTAGTTTTATGGCTTACGCATCGCTGTCGCAGGTCTCCGCATATTGGGACTATATACATCTGATAGGTAAATATTTCACCTACCTAGTGTATGTAGTCCGGTATTGATACTCGTTGAGTCTTGCTAGTTTTATTCCATCAAAGTTCAAAAAATGCCAATATTTAGTACATTTTTTAAACGCTTCTAGTTCAATAACTATTTAAGTAATTATTAAAATTTATGAAACATGCTATTAATAAAGAACATACTTTTCAGATAAAACCAAAAAATCCAAGATCGATTGTTGAAATCGCCCAATATTCAGTTTTAAAGTTGCGATTTTTTTTTAAAATTATCATTTTTTCCTTTTCACTAAAAATGTCTCAACTTTGGGCGCCTCTAGCGGATTCATAATCTCTGAAGTATTTCCTATCGATTGCATATATAATTTTTGCCAAACGCGATCATGAAAAAACGTATTTTTGCAACGCTATCCGAGCA
>NW_027172397.1:0-26253 GCF_018151085.1 Drosophila tropicalis | reverse complement strand
AAAAAAGATCATTGTAGTTAGAGGTGGAACAAAGCTAGAGATGGATAATCATAAAGCTATAAATCGATAAAATGTAATTTGCATATTTAAACTATTTAAACATATGTAAATAGCATATTTCCATAATTTCAACAAATTCTATTTTAACAGCTTCTTGCCATAAATCCTTATCACTTCGTGAAAAATTGTATGAGCATTGAAATGATAATTATTAGAACTTAATTCATATATGTGGTTTATTTTGCAATCTTTCGCTTTTTTTTTTTTTTGAAATTTTTTTTATTTTTTTTTTTTTTTTATGTCTCTAGTACGCTCATTCAGGATTCTCTAGATACTCTCATTCTGAAAATTCACCTTTTCATTATCCTTACTCTCGTTCAGGACAGCTTAAGACAAAAGTGCGGGCGACTAAAAACTAAGTAGCCTAACGACAGGAGCCTGGATAAAAGCAACAACAGCCAGCAAGCGGCAAGCAGCAACCACAAATACAGGAAGAAAAAGGCAGGCAGGCGTCTGTGAAAATGGCAACGATTTAAGCCACATGAAAACCAACAAACAGCCAAGGGAAAAGGCAGCCAGACAAAGTGAGCCAAAAGCCTTACGAAAGAGATGGTGCAAATGAGAGGTGAGAGAGCTGCGTGTTCTGGCCAAGGACCTGGCCAGCAAAGGAACAAAAAAAAAAAAGCGCACTTTTTACAGGTTAATGCTTGGCAACACCTTGAAATAAGTGGGTTCGACCAATCGGACTAGTGACTGGCTTGCATTTTTGCCTGCAAGTCACCAAATGCTGCCTGTGAATGCTTTTACATACTTACATATATATATATTTTTTTTTTCAACATTTTAAGTAAAAATTTGCATAATAGTTTTTCTCTTATTCTTCCCCAACGCACACCACAAATGTGCCAAAAGATCTGACATCAAAATCTAAGTGAGCATTGCCAAATTATGCAAATATTTGGTTAGTGGAAAATACGATATCTGTTGGTCTTGATTTGGTTTGGGTTTGCTATAGCGAGGACAACGTTGCGTATGGGTACTTTTTTTTCGCATTGTTAATGCATCGAACGTAGAGCACTGTGCATTAAGCATACCATTTTGTTACTATCAAATATGTTGGAATACTCTTTTAAAACAAAATGCTGTAAGTTTCTGGCAAATAACCACACAGAGGTTGTGGGGGGAGAAAAACATAAAGACTTAAATGCTTTCATTGTTTAATGAGTGAAATAAGCAGCTTACAAACACTTACTTTAGTTGTTTACAATGTTTACGTTAGTTTGAATAAATATTTTCACTTAAATTTCTATGCATCATCATTAAAAAAACAAATACTCGATGGGTTAAATGAAACCACAATCTGATTATCATCACAGAATCTCGTGGTATTTTATGAATTACTGGAATTATAAAGCAAATGGGAAAAATTATTAAACTAAAGGGGAGTAAGTGAAACAATTAATATATGATGTAAATTACAAATCAAACTCTATGAAATTTGGAAATATTTATTGCTGATAAATGTATCTAGCATTGGTATATAAGAGATGAATTAACAATACTCCTTGTTAGCCATAGAGGTGTGACCTCTCGTATATAATCTCTGGGAGATAAGCTTCAGTAGCTAACAGACAGTAAACAATTGTTCAAGTTTTCTCCTCTTGATTTTATGAGCATTAAGAGAGATGTTTTCCACTTTTTCTACTGTATTTATAGATGTATTAATTATAAACCATATCCACAATTGACTCAAAGAACACAGACATGCCTTACATTCTTTAAAACTTGAACAGTTTTAAACCTGAAGTACAAAATTCAATCTAGGTTTAATCGACCAAAAATTCAATTTACTTTACCTTTACTAGTTGTGCTTACGAAGTCGTTTTATCCATTACTTTAGGTATATTTTTTCTTAGTTTTTGGTTTTTTTTTTTTGTGTTATCCATGTCCCAATTCGAATTGCTTCATAACTCACAAAATTCTTCAATACCTTCTTCACTGGCAAAGCCAGTTAGAGTGAAAAAATCACGCCTTTGGCAATTTTAATCTCGTTTATTAGCCATTTTTCAAGTGATACACATCATTTTCAATTTTCCAATTTCTCACCCAACACACGAACGAACATACATATGTACATGTAATGTTTCACCCGGAGACTCCCTTCTTTCTCGGCATTCCAGCATGGCTGGCTCTTTTGTCTTTATCGAACATGAAAAAATGCATTCCCACCCTCTACATATCCACACACTTACACACAGATGTTGTAGGAATGGCAAATGGGGAGGCCCATTAGGGCCACTGTTGGAAAAACAAAGTGAGAACAGAGTTAAGCCAACAAAAACAAAAAAAAAAAAAGAGCCTACACCGAAACGACAGAGGAACAAAGGGGAAAAAGGGATCCTGCTGTCTATGTGGCCTGCTCTGTCTGTGTGTGTCCTGAAAAACTAATAGAAGAAGCCATTGCCAGCCCATTCACAATGCATATTGGCAGCAATGTTTTTCCCTGCCATTGCAGAAGGCGAAGGGGAGTTGAATTCGTGGCAAACAGGATGCATGTTAGAAACTGCTTCACCTTTATGCAATAACTGTTTGCTTCCGTTGTCATATCTCACGCACTTTACTTCTTTACTACAGGGCTATATAGTTTTAGCTCCCTTTCTCTTTCTCTCTGCCTTTTTCTTTTCAATAAACAAATTTTTGCATACGCGACTCTTAGAGTCAGTTTAAATTTAGTTGACATTGGTAGCACTAAGTTCTGATCAAATTTGGATGTTTCTCTCAAGTCTGTCGTCTAGTTTGTTATTAGATTTGCAGTGAAAAGAGCTCACGACATTTCTGTATGTATGTATGTATGTATAAAATATGTGTATAAAAAAGAAAATATCCCACACATGTTTCAAAGTTTCCCCCTTGCTGACAAAAAAAAAAGGTGGATACCCAAACCGAAACCATTTCTTTTCTCCTGCACTTGACTGTAAGTTGCTGCAACAAACGTAATTGCATTTACTTGAGAATTTATGTTAGTGCAAAAATTTTAACATTGCTTTTTTTTTCGTGCCTCTCTCTCCTTTCTATACCATTTTCTATTCTCTGGAAGGGGAATTTTATTTTTATAAGGTATAGACGCGAAGATGTAAGCATATATTGGCATATTAATGGAAGTCTTACATATTATTTTATGTAGTGCTTCAGTCTATATAAAATTTAGAGAAACTTATGAAAATTTACGAGCCTTGTAAGTTTTTCTTTTGTAAAATCTTAGTAAGGGCATTTGTGGTAGTAAAAGCACACAACGCAGGTACCTAATGTGAAATGTTGGGTTACTAGTGACCCTTTTGAGGAGACCTTTTGATTGCACTACTTTAAATTTTGATAGTTTTCTCATGATCCCTTTTTACCATCAATTCTTTGAATGGAAACCTCGCTATGTTAGAGTTCTTAATAGGATTTGAATGAAATTTATATCTAAAGGTTGTGTTAAGCTTTGCACTTCTTATCACAACAATGGACCTATCCATGTGAACGTCATTGTAATAGCATTAAACGCAAAACATAACAATTTTAAGTATGTTTTAATGACTAACTTTAACTTAATTCAACTTAATGATTACAATTACAATTACGAATCAATAATTGTAAAATTGAGCATTACATGAATGCATTCAAAAGTCTAAAGGAGTCATTAGATTTTTAAAAGATCTGATAACTTAATTTACTCGTTTGAACTAGTTCATAGAACGAAGAATGTATTGAATATTGAAATAAATGAATAGAGTTACATATGTCTTGAATATGTACCTACATAAGTCACTGGCTTCTCACAACTCAATGAAGGTCAATCTATGTGAAACAAATTGCTATTAAATGACTTTAAAACATAAGTACTTTCGATGAAGAAGTTTTAAATTGTCTTTAAGAAAATAAATTTGACTTAAGTTTAAAAAAAGGAAATCTACGAAACATGTTTGAAAATTGTCAGATAATAGGTCTTTTGACAGAGACCTCGGCTACTACAGACATCAAAGCTGTCCTAGACCATCTATCTTGGGTCCTGTTTTCGAATCGTTGAAATTGTGCCAAAAAGTAATTATGAAAAGTATTGTGTTTTTAAGACAGTGTTTGGTAATGTGCCATCAATAAAATATGTATATTCATTCATTCAATTTTGATTCAGCTTATAAAATTTGTGTGAGGAAAATTTCCACCTTTTATAAGCGAAGTGGGCATGAAACTAAATCCTAAATGGATTGCTTTTCAAGTAATTGTATTGCTTCTGTTATAAAATAACTCAAAAATCTTTTGATGTCGAAAGTATTCTTGACTATTATTTTTGCCTAATTGATGAATTTAATTTTTGGTAAGCACTCAGCAAGAGGATAGCATAATTCTTGTTTTCAAATTTTATGAGTATTTTAGTTGTTTTCACTCTCGCTAACAATCTGCTAAAGTTCTTAGGTTCAAACCCTCGACCCCTTCCCCGTTCCCAGCTACCAACAAATGCTACCTGAGAGCCATGACTGGTTTTTTTTCACCTTTCACTTCCCCTCGAACTTTACCATCACTTGAAAATTGCATTTTTACGAAAATGTTTTCCAGGGAAATTCACTACGAGTGGTGCCTAGAGAAGAAGAGGTCGCCAGATATAGATAAAGAGAGAGAGAGAGAGAGAAAGGGAAAACGTACAGCCCAGGAGGAAAAAATATGACAACAAATGGCGTTTGATTTTTTTCTTTTCTTCTTTTTTTTTGTTTTGGTGTTCTTTGGTTTTTGGCCAAGTAAACGAAAACTTTGTTTGTTTGGGAATCGGTATAGGGATATGGATGGCAAGCGATTGATGTGCACTTTGTGGTTTTATTTGGTAAATTTGTTCAAGTCAAAGTGCTCAAATGGATTAACTTATAATACATTGATCAAAGTATACATTTTGGTTAAAGCATTTTCAAACAAATTCTATTTCAATATTAAACTCTTCCTCTCTTTCTCGCTATGACATAAAAACAGTTCATACTCTGTCCAACGGACGCGGAAGTTAAGCCGCTTATCAGCTTAGCACCGCTGCCATAACCTGCGGGACATTTGGGTCATTCGCTGACAACCAAATAATAGAATGGAATATATAACCAATCTCTAATATAGAGTTGCATTTATGATGGGTTGTCACTGTGTACTGTGGACAGTAACAGAGGCAGAGGCAATGAGAGTGGGCCATGGCTTGCTTATGTATATATTTTTTTGATTAATATTATTGTGTCCTGTGGTGTGGAATTTGCAAAATCTAACCTAAGGGTATGGGAAATATTATTTATGTGTTTTCCTCTTTTAAGTTGATAAACTGATAAATGTAATCAACAAGCTGATGGCAGAAAAAAGAAAGTACAATTTGAATGTTTTAAAGTCTAGTAAATAACCAAGGGCCAAAAAGCAACACGACGGCTATTCAATAAGTAGTGATAAGTGATGATTTAGTTTTAGTCTTTTTAACTAAGCAACGCTCCAACTTTGTTATTTGGGGTATGCAAAGGAGACCCTTGCCATCATTTACCTCAAATGTAAATACTTACCATTAGATATAGAAAAATTGGTTTTGATTACACAGGTAATATCTTAAATTTTGATGAATAAGTAAATAACACGACCGGTTTTGGTTTGGATAGAGAAATCTTACGATACATTCTTTTTCTTTCAAAAATCTTAATTTTTCTTTCTGTTTCCCCATTTTACTATTGCCGACATAATTTATTGTCAAGTGAAAATAGTTATTAGGTTCCAAAACAAGCCGCTACCTAGATTGGTCTGTGCCCCCTTCTATGTCCGGAACTCTGTGCTAGACAGGGACATACAAATCGCCTCAGTCCACAAGGAGGTCCTGAGATGCACCCCAACCGACTGGCAGCAGACCTGCCAAATGAAAACTATCCTCGCAGACTTAAAAGATTGCACCCTCTGGATTTGCTTTTCAGGCCTGATTCTAACTGGTAGGGCTTGACTAGTCTCCTCGATCTCAGCAGATGACGATAGAAGACCCACCTGATGAAGTTTTATAGGTTTTTTTTATTGAATTTAATCATTGTCAAATGCCAACAAAGATAAGCGATTTGATTATAATCTTTAATTAGTAATCTTAACTTGTCAATAGGCGAGTTCAAGGAATGAAATGCATTTACGTAGATCTGTTATTTGGGTCTCCTATTCATACTATTCTGTCAGAGACAAGCAATCCATCAAATTAATGACATTTAACAATTGCTGGCAATAAAATCAAACATAAGCATGCAATTCTGCATATGAGAGGCATAACCAACATGATTTATAATCAATATTTGACCCATCAACACAATAAATGGAAATGCGATGCAATAATCAATGATAGACAGGGTATACAAGGATTCTGACAGATGTGTTTGAAAGTTTTTAAGAATTGATGTCTTGTACTTGTATGTATGTACATATGTATGTATGTATGTGTACATATGCCGGTCACAAACTGGAACCCACAAAACCGAATTACAGAGACGAGACGATGCATATTCTAGAGTGAAGAAGAAGAATCGTAAGGGTTGGGTAAGGACCGTTGAGTGCTGGAGTTAAGTGCTCTGTGTAGCAGCAATCATTGTCAGCAAACACCAAGAACTACCGCAATCATTCCCGATTCTCGACCCTCGATTTGGCAAAGTGCAAGGGGCAAAAACAAAAAGCGTTAACAATTTTTTTCTTTTTTTTTTTTTTTGTTTTGTGTGTTTTGCTGTTTATATTTCGTCTTGGTTGCTAGTGCTTGCATCCTGCGAAAATCAAATGCAAATGCAAACTAGAGTTGGCATCAATCGAGCTGTCGAATTCCGCCCACACAACTCAATCTCTCTCTCTGTGTTTCCCTTTTGATTTTGGATTGCTGGAATTAATGATGGGTCTTGTGGATTGAGCTGGAGGTTGTTGTTTTTTGTTCTTAGGTTTTTTGGTTCTTTTGGATTCTAAGTGTGTTTTATGTTGAATCAAGTGGAAACTCCATTGATTTGCTTTTCGGTTAAGTGAATGGAAAACGCACAAAACGAGGCGCGTTTATAATAATGGCAGGCCTGACTACATACATAGGGTTTCCATATTGAAGCCAACACACAGCGAGTCCACAATCAAGTAGTCATAGCTAAACGAGAACAAATGCAAAAACTCATTTGAGCGAAAAAATCATTTTGCACAAATATTATGGAAAAACACAAAATGAATCGCCAATAAACAAGGCAACGACTTAAGTGTTATCCTACATCAAGTAAGCTTTGAATATAAATCGTTTGCGTTTAAGCCATCCCTTGACCTATGATTCCTACAGGGTATTCAAGGCAAAAAGTAACAAGTAATGGCTATCGAAGTGAAAATCTGCTTTTGTCAGCATGTCACTTCAAGGAATAAGTATGAGTAAGATTGGTCTTACTTGTACTTTTAGGCTGTTAGTTCTGTCATTGCTTTGTGTAATCAAATGCAAAATTTATTTAATTAAAGTCCAGAATATTCACAAAAAGCTAGACAAAAGAGATAAAGAGAATGAGAGTTATAGAGAAAGAGTGTAAACGGAATCAGGCAAAGCGGGAGACAGAGAGAGTGAGACAGAGGCAACAGTAATCAAATCAACTGGAAACGATTTTAACTAATGAACTTTTGTCTGTCTAAAACTTTTAATTGCTCAAAGAAGAAAACTTATCCTAAAGCAAATATAATGAACTACACAACATTATATTAGTTATATATCTAATTATTAGCAATTAAATTGTTTTTTTTTTACAATTTTATTAAATTTTGTTTTAATTAATGAATGGTTTGTTTTGGAATGAATAGAAAACAATATTTATATTATTATAAATTATGGCTTTGATTAGCTCATTTTCATAAATTTCATAGTTAAATAGAAAAATTTACTTCCCTAAAGTGTTTGAATTTATTGCTGCCAATTTATAAGTTGCAAGGCAAACGAAAAGTTATAAATTTGATAAAAACAATAAGTATTTTTCCAGTATATTGCACACTTTAAGTAACAAAACCACAAATCCGCCCATGAACAAAGCAGCATACCACAAATTTTCATTTAATCTCCAAAAATTAATTTTGTTTTGCCAATAATAATAATTTTTGTGTACTATTTTATGAAGTCTTTCGACTTGCAGTCGTCTGTCCATTATTTTGTATTAATTTTTAAGACTTTTTTGAACTACCAAATCAAGATGGACAAATTTTCCATCGAATGGAGTATTTTCTTATGTAAAACCTGGTGCAAATTGCGGATTTTCGTGACATTCATTTTGAAAACAAATCTTTTTACAACTAATATTAAAAATATGAAACCCCATAGATAATCTTGCAATAGTTTTTTATTATTTATTAGTTAATAAAAAGACGAATTTATGTATTTCTAAATGGATCAACTCAGTTCAAACAAAAGCTAAAAAACTTGATCGAAATACCTTTTATAATTCTATCAAATTCTGTTTTCGAACAATACTCAAAAGTTTAACATTGCTATGAAACAAATATATAATAAAAAAAAAAAAAAAAAAAAAATAAAATTAATAAAAAAAAAATATTTTCTTCATTTCGCTTTTAATAAAATTTAACAAATTTATAATCATTTACTGAATTTTTCAGGTTTTGTATATTATTTTCAACTTTGAACAGAGAAAACTAGCTAAACGAAGGCCCTTGGCCATAATGGGGTCGTTTACCTCATTGGCAACTCAATGGATAGTTTTGGTACTACTTTTTGGTCTTGGTCAAGCAGCAAGGGAAAGTAAGTAGTATAATTAATGGAAGTTGTTCGAGTCCTTTACATATTTTATCACTCTCTTATAGATCCCCTTAAAGATCCACGCATTTGTGGTCGTCCTCAATGTGAACCGAAAACTTCGAAATTCAATTATGACGAAGTTCTTTATAAATATGATTACACTGTCTCAGTACGGACAGAATTTGCGGGTTCTGGTGATAATAGTTCCGATTTGTTTTTAAAAGCAAATTTGGATATATTTTTCCCCAAGCCATGTGAAGGATATTTGCGGATCAACGATGTGAAGCTCTTTGATAAATCAGAAGCCTTCACAGCCGTGAATGCCAACTCTGACGGGTTTGATGAGAAGCCCAAGGAGGTGGTTGATTATTATGACACTTTGAATAGTGCTGAAAGTAGTTTCGGTGATCAAGATACCCCAGTCACCGAGGAATACGAGAATCTTCATCCAAAGAGTACGGAATTGGCCAATGATTTGAGACAGAATCTCCTGCGATTTGCCTATCACGATGGATTGATAAGTGAAGTCTGTCCACTGAAGGAGGAGACAGCCTGGGTATTGAATATTAAAAAAGGAATCTTATCGGCGTTTCAAAACACAATGTTGCGCTTCGATGTGGACTTTAATACAACGGAAACGGATGTATCCGGTGAATGTCAGGTACAATATGCTTTAGATGCAACCGACAGTGTTTTTGTGACTATCAAGAAGACAAAGGATATTGGCACCTGCCGACATCGGTATGCCACTCAATCAGTGCTGCAGACTACTCCATATACCTTTAGGGATGACAAGACCATTTGGCCCATTTTGAATTCACAGAGCTATTGTAATGTAAGTCATAAATTTCATTAAGATAGAGACCAATTTGGCTAAACAAGCAATCAATTTTTGTAGCTAACTGTTGACAATAGTGTCTACAAGGAGATCAGCTGCCTGGAAACCCATTTGCTGTTGCCATTCTCAAATGCCAGTTCTGGAGCCTTGACCACCAGTCAGAGCAAATTAGAGCTGAAGGGTGAGGAATCGTACAGCATAAGTGAATTCCTTGAAACGAGTGAGTAATCAAATTTTGGTCGAAAATGAAATACGGGGTCTCAGTTCATCTAATTTGCTTCCCCTCATCTCCACCCTACAGATACGGAGATGATAGACCGTCGTGCCACACTTATATTTGACCACACGCCACCCGTTAAGCCCACTCATGATGAGATAAAGTCCGCACGTGAACTTCTAGTGCAGATGTGTGCATCGGGCTTTCCCAATATTCAAAGAGAGTTCATTGATGTCTTTACAAATTTCTTGCAAACCTCGAAAAGTTTGAATTACAAAACGCTCTCCACATTACTGCAGCGTTCGGCTAGTACCTGCGACCAGGGCAGGTGAGTAGACTAATATGACGATGTAGTGAAAACTCTTGCTTATTAAATCGATTTTTCATTTCTTCATAGAAATCACGTCCTTGAATCCCTGCCATACATTGGCAGTACAGCTTCGTATCAAGTGATGCGCGATGAAATTGTAACCGAAAAGTTGAACAAGGAAATGGCATACAGTTGGATGACCTCATTGTCCTTTATCACACGACCTGATGACGAGACTCTCGAGACCTTCTACACCATATTGGAGTATGCCAAAAATAAACTAGATCCCGAGTACACATTGGGAGCCACAGCTGTGGTGCATAGCTATTGCAAACATCATGAAAATTGTGAAGAGAATTTGAAAGTTCAGCAAATTGTTAATTTACTGGAGACCGAGTTTCTAAGTGTCTATCAAAAATATCGCGGTGAGCGTAAGCAGCGTGAACGATTGATTGTATTGTTAAAAGGTTTGGGTAATATTGGTGCCATCTCTGAGAAATTTGCACAGCATTTGCAAAGAATTATCAAGGATAACGAGAAGACACCTGTGGAAATACGTCTGCAGGCTGTTTTAGCTTTCCGTCGAGTCGATTGTCTTAAATATCGCAACTACTTTTTGGATAGCTATGGCGATTATACCCTCAATGCGGAGTTACGTATATACAGTTATCTACAGACTATGCGATGCCCCGACTACATATCAATGGCCACCATTAAATCCATATTGGAGCATGAGAAAATCAATCAAGTTGGCTCATACGTCTGGTCCCATTTAACCAATTTGGCGCGATCCAATTCCCCAGTGCGCATTGAAGCACAAGGTTTACTTTTGAATGATGAGTTATCCGAGAAATTCAAATTGGATATACGTAAATTTTCAAGAAATTATGAGCACAGTCTGTTCTTTGATGAATATAATTTTGGTAAGTTCAATCAACTGTGTTTTGTGACTTTATAAATTAATATATTTTATGTTTTCTAGGTACTACCACGGATGCTAATCTGATATTTGGCACTGATTCTTATCTGCCCCGAATTGCCAGTGTTAATTTCACAGCAGATCTTTTTGGTCAATCTGTTAATTTCTTTGAGTTTAGCGCACGAGCCGAAGGATTCGAAGAGTTGGTATCTCAAGCCTTTGGACCAAAGGGTCCCTTTAATGGAGAAATTCTGAGAAAGAAACTCTCTTTCCTGAATCGCTGGTTGGGCAATGAAAGTGCAGAGGAAGACGACACTTTGGAAAATCTTTTGAATTTGGATAATTTACGTTTGAAGAGAAAAGCCCAACAGGGCTCAACTGCAGCTGGTGTTGAGGAGGACATTGATGATGATGCTGACTACAATTTCGAGGAGAGTTTCAGCAGTGGGAAACGTTCAAAACGCGATGCCTCTTCGAGTGCCAGTGGAAGGCAACAGAGCATTGAAAATAATGTGGACAAGTTGGGTTACAAGCTAAAATATGACTACAACAATCCAAAAGCTCAGTTTGGTCTACGTGTCTTTGGCAATGACTTGCGTTTCTATAGTGTTGAATCTATGCTTGAGGTGATGGCTTTGGCCCAGGAATTCAATCCCTTCCATCAGGCTCAGAAGGTTTTGTCTGGCAGGGAATTCACGTATACCAAGTCAAGAGTGTTCCTAGATGCAGCTTATAGTGTACCCCTGGCAGTGGGCTTACCTTTGGCCATACATGCTTTTGGTGCCTCATCAGTGGACTTACGTATCTCTGGAAATCTAGAGCAAGTGGATCCTGTAACGGATTGGCATTTCGATGTACAGGGCAGATTTAAGCCATCCGTATCAATAGATGTGATTACAACAATGCAAACGGATATGTTTTGGGGACTGTCTGGCATTAAGGTCAAGAGCAATTTATACTCCAATTCCGAAATAGAGGCCAAGTTGAAGGTGCGCGGCAGAAATTTAGTATCCTTCTCATTCAATTTGCCCCAGGATAAGAATGAAATTTTCAGTGCCCGCTCCGAGTTGCTTGTTATAAGACGCGATGAGGAACTACCACAACCTGGCATTGAGAAACGTAGCTCCAACTCCACCTGTACTTGGCCAGTTCTGGATCGAGCCATTGGCCTGCAAATGTGTTCCCATTATAGTGTGCCCGATCTGAGCAACGCTACAACAATTTATCCCTCACTTTTGCTTTCGGGTCCCCTGAACTTTAGCTTGATATTGAAGAAATCCGATTTGACGGCCAAGAAATATGCCTTTGAATACAAATGGGATCAATTGGAGACGGATAATCAATTCTCCTTGGTATTCACAACGCCAGGATCGAAAGTGCCACGTGTTTTGTTGGCCAACGTAACGAGTGTGCCAAATGCCTTCAATGCTTCGGTGGCCTTTGTTAACGGAGCTAGTAGAGCCTCTGCTGGTTGCAGTTACGATGGCAATCCCGACTATAGACGCCTGGATGTCTATCTGGATACAAACGGCAATCGCTCCTTCGACTTAGGTATGGAATTAAGACGCTATCAGGATTTCACTGCTTGGATCTACAAGCCACGCATGCTATTGGCCGTTAATGGTATAAACATAACTGGTCTAGTGGGTTCCATAAAGATCAATGAGAAAAATGGCATCAAACAACATGATGTTGAGCTATCTTTTGAGACCAGGAAACTTCAGGCAATGGTCAGTGGCAATGTGGTGCAGAGTGAAGTAACGACTTCGACAAATATGACTATTAACTATAGGGTAAGTCAAAGAGGAATTAAACTGTAATATAGTCTAATACCAATTTATTCACTTTCTAGTTCCAAGCCAATAAGATCGAAACCATTAACTTTGCTGGACGTCTGGTCAATAATGATGACAGATCGAAAACCGAATATCGTGGCAATATGAAATTACGTACCTCAGCATATCCCAAGCTCAATTTTGCTTCAAATGCCACATGGTTGAGCCTGCAGGGTCACACCGAAGGCATGATCACCTACAACAATGCACCGGACTATACAAATCCCAATTATACCAGTTTGATACGTTTGATCTTTGCTCGTTCCCAATCCGAAAATATGGCTGAAGCGTCCAAGACAAGAGCAAGTCTGGAACTTAAATTACCCAGATCTAAAATCGATTATCGAATATCGGTGAAACATGAAGAGCGAAATAAAAACGGCACCGAGCATAATGTGATAGTGGGTCTAAAATATGCTCCAGAAAAAGAAGTTACTGGACTCTTTTCGGTTCACTTGCCCCGCCGACAATTGTTTGCCATTGATGCCTATATGAATGTAACAGTGCCTGACTTTAATTCGTGTACGGCTAGCATAAAAGTCAATGAGAAGGCAGTAAAAGATTATATAGTAAGTTCTTAGCGGAATTTGTAAATGGGTGCAAATAGTCTAAAGTTGGTTTTATTTCTTCTTTTAGATCTACATAAATGGTTCTTGGTTCACGGGGCACTTCATAGCCATTAAGGGCAACTACAAGGATCGCAGTTCCAGGGTTCAGGCTTTGCATCATTTGAAAATGATAGTAGAGAGTTCTTCGTTTGAGACTACTTCCCTAAACATAGTCTATGGACGCAAGCAGCTATTGATCTTCAATGATCTGCAAGCCAAATATGGAAAAGATCCATATGGTGTGACCATACAATATGCCGCAAATGCTTACAATCGTAACTCCAATGCTGAAGTGCGTTTCAAGGTTAAAGAGCGAGACTATTGGATCAATGCTAAAGTGTTGTCAGAGCAACCAAAACTTTTGCAATTGGAATTGCATGTCGACAAGTAAGTTAAATTTTAGTGGAAACTTTGCTAAAATGTACTTAGTGTTTATTTTAAAACAGAATACGAGATGTCCATATCAAGCTGGGCCTGCTGAATATAGAGAAACGCAAAGAATTGTCATTGGAATTGAAATGGGATGCCAATCGCGATCCTACCCAACGTTTGGGTCTTCTAATTGAATACAATAATCCAGGCACTAAGCACTATGATGGCAATGTGATGCTTACCTATCCGGAACGTACTATCAACTGCGGTTTCAATACCTACACGGGCGGACCAAAATATGGCAAGGCACACGCTTCGTGGAGCATTACGGAGGTGATTGAATTTAGCTATGATGCGGGCATAATGCCAGGTGAACTTTTGCACAATTGGATACATGCAAAGCTAAGTACTCCCTTCGAGGGTTGGCAGACAAATAGTTTGCGCGCTGGTGTCTACAATATGGATAACTTAATCCTGATCAACTCCACTCTCTTCTGGGCTGATGATCAGACTTTAGAATTGGGCTACAAAAGCGATTATGATATACGCTATCAATTAGTGAGCTTTGATATACGGTTTGGCATCAATAGCACCATCAAGGATATACCCACCATTAACATAAAGGCCAAGGATTGGCAAGATAATAGCAAAATAGACACCGATCTATATCTGAGATATAGTGGACAAAATGAGACAATCAATACCTACAATATCTTATCCAAGTGGCAGTTTTTGCGTAATCAACGCTATAAGAATGTTTCTGGTACAATGCATTTGATAAGTCCCTTTGAGGGGTATCGTAAGGGTGGCCTAGCAGCCGAATTCATGCTCAACGATCAGCGTCAAGTGAGCGGAGCTGCCCAACTTGGATTCGATATAAGGCAGTTCACCCTCACCATGGATGGCTATGTTAAGAAATTCACGGATAACATGCTGACCATTAATATAACCACACCGCTAGAGAAATTCCGTACGATAAATGTCCGTTTTGGCCTCAACGAAAAGAAACGTCATGCTGTGGCAGAGGTTCGAGCGCCAACTGCAGCTCTGGGGGCTGAAGCATTGGCCGATATTAAGAATCTACTTGATTTCGATGTCAAATTGAGTGTGGCCACGCCCATAGAGAATTTCCATCAGGCGGCTCTGTTTGCTAAATTCAATTCGGAACGTGTGGATATGCGAGGCTTGTGGAATAATTCAACTCTCGGCTTCACTGGAGTCTGGCGAATGCATAATATAACTGATTTCGAGTATTCCTATTTGGTGTTTACCCCGCTGGCTGGTTTCGAGGAGAATGGCTTTATTGTTCAACTCCTGCATAGGGATAACTTTATCTTCCAGTTGCATGGCAAACTTTCGCAATATAAATTGGGGGCCAAGATCAATGGATATCCCATGTCAAAGCTGATTAATCAATTGGGTAAAAGTAAATTGAAATTGGAAACGTTCTACGATGATGATTTCAGTCCATCAATTGCTGAAGACATTGATGACATTGAGGCAAATGAGAATTATTTCGCATACCATGTTGACTTCGAATTGGATACTCTGGTCTGGGTCACTATAGTCGGAGAAGGTGAAATCGAAGAGATTGTTGATTTATATCAAACTGTGGGACATATTCAATTACCACAGGGTCGCATCGAATTCAAGGATCGTTTACATTATCCTGACTATATCAATGTACTCAATGTAGTGAGTGTGAGCACTCCCTTTAATGTGGCTAAGGATCTGAAATCCATATTTGAGTATCATGTTGACTTGCAATTCAACTCGTTCTATCAGCGTATTGAATTTGAGGTTCATGATGGCTTGGACAAACTGCAGGAAATGGGTTTCCAGTTGAACTATACCAAAGTGGTAGATAATGTCAAGCCAAAGGCCCATAATGTGCAGCTGAAATTGATTACACCCTATGAGCTATTACGTGAAATCGATATCAATGGCAGATTAGAATTGGATGATGTGGCCTATAAGGAAATATTACTTCAATCACTTCCCATACCCATCTATCCTTGGCTGCTGCTGTGGAGGTAAGCAAAACATTTGATTTTATTTTTACTTCAAGTAAATGTTACTTTCTCTTCTCTTTGATAGAATGAAGACAACTTTTTGGAGACCTCAGTGGGTATTCTTTTGGAAACGGATGTCATACCGCACTATGCCTGTCAGGTATACTTTAAAAAGGATTTCTCAGCTGTCGACAATCTTATAGATATACGTTTTGAGGTCACCGATAATGGCACCATAAATAAGGCAAGTTAGTTGGTAACTAGTTGAATTTCTTTTGGTCTAAAAATCAAATTATTTTCTATAGTTACAAATCGAAACTGATTGGCATACAAATCCAGCGCATTTAATTAATGCTAATGGCAAAGTTCATACTACAATGTTGCCACTTCAGTTGGCCTCCACCTCCATTTTGGTGACCAAGGGTCAGAGTCCTCAACTCAACTTTGATCTTAATTTCCTTAGTCGCAATGGTCAGAGTATCGCTTATGGCACTAGGGCTAGCAAGAAGCAGGATGTCTTCAATGTAGAAATATGGACTCCAATGAAGAACTATCGGAATATTTCTATGCATGGCACTCTCACCCGTAACAGCAGGGATGCTCAGCGATATGATGTTGTGGGTAATCTCTATCGAAATATGGCCACCTATGGCATAACAGGAGCTGTGCGAATGGCCGATACTTTGCCCATTGATGTCACGTTGCGTGTGCAGCCAAAAACTGGTGGACGCGATGGTGTCATTGAATTGAATATCAATGAAGCAGGAGCAAAGAAAATTCGTTTCTCCTTTAGTGCCATTGAGGATGGCATGATGTGCCAGATATCGGGTGGCTATAGTGTTAGCGAGACAAACTGCTTGCAACTGCAAATTGGTGGACGTTTGAGTGTGGACTCCAAGTGGAATCTAGATGTGAATGGCAGTTTGCAATTTAAATCACAGGATGACTTTGCTTTCGGGGTCCTCACCCAGTTACCCCTGCCAGTGGGCGATCATCATCAGTTATCTGCTCTATATAGGGGTAATATTATCAGTAACCAATTTAAGGATCCCAATCTCTTTGTCGAGGGTAGCTATGAGGCTTTGCAGGCTAAGCGTAAGCTTCTGACTCGTCTCTCATATCGCAATGCCACAAATGATCTGCAGGGTTTGGCTCATGTGGAATGGGGACTGACCCAGAATCTATCGATTGTCGAAGGAGATTTCCAATTGCAGCGCAAACAGGGTGTCCGTAGGGAGTTCCATGCTAAATTGATTACACCACAATTCAAGGATGAGCACACTTTCGCTCTCACTGGACACTACGACATGGCCAATGCTGACTATCACAATTTGGTTTGTGCTCTGGCCTATCCAGCCAGTCGTCGTATTTCAGATTTGGATGTTTCCTTCAGCTCATTAACTAATATGAATGGAGTTTTCAACAGTATCACGCCCTTCCTCAATGTCACTTGGTTCAAGACAGACTTCGAATTCACCACAAAAAGGTTAGATAACAAAATGACTTTGTAAAATTTAAGTTAATGCTAATGAAACAATCTTCTCCCGATTTTCAGTGGTCGCAGTTATCGTTATTGTCGTTGCCATTGGCCCAAGGATAGCGCCTATTTCAAATTACAGAGCACCTATGATAGCGACAAGAATAATGTAAATCACAATTTGAATGGCAATGTTGAAATTGAAGTTCCTCTAACCACACGTCATCGTGCTGACATTGTCTATGGACTTCAAAAGCGTCAAAATCAGGATTCTGGTAATGTGAAAGTGGTTTACAATGAGCAACAAATTCTCGATGGCAAATATAAACGAGTGGAACAGCAAAAACATCCCATCTATAAGGACACCACAGACATTACCCTACAGAATGATATGAAACCATTGGGTATACACTATGTGAATACAAGAGATATTCGTGATCCAAGTGGTCTGAGAGACATTAAGCACATCGAGGTCTATGAGTTGCGTAATACAAAGAATTTCAATTTGACCGGTGAACTGCATACCCGAGCCACAATCAAGGAACAGGAATTAAAGGTGGTGGCCATTCATCCAAATCGAGCTGTTGTCTTGACCACAAAATACGAAGATGTCAGCACAGAGGTGGTTAGACAGCATACCAAACTGGAGTTATCGGAAACGGCTTGGATTGGCTACAATTTGGAGTTGGGCAACTTTAGTAAGGTAAGTCGAATGAGGAATAATAATAATCATAAAGTTTTAACTCTTTGTTTATTCTTTAGTTTGGCAATGAATCCCAAAGCTTTGCCTTGGAAATCTTTTATCCCAAACGCAATCTATCGACTAGTGGGGCATATTATGTCACCGATAATCACTTCAATTCCGATTTGGCCTTTGGAGGCGCTTCACCATATGAGAAACAGCGTACCATTATCTATGAACGCAATGTGTTTACGAGCAAGCCAGAGCTATTGGTCAATTACTTTGATCACATTAGCACGGGAAATAATGGTAGTAGTGATATCACTCAGGCCATTCATGCAGCTGCCCAATTGAACTTCCGTCCAGGTGTATCCAAGACATTCATTCTGTTATCCTGTAGTAGCTGTGCGGCAAAGGATATGCGCTATGATTATACTTCCATTTTGCAGTATATGCAAGAGGAGGGAGTCAATTTGCATATTCTAGCTGACACGGAATTCGATTTTGAACGTACACGTAAGTTGCGTCACTTCTTTGGCTTGGATCGCGATTTGGTCTACTCGAAGCGTTTCCCCGAGGGAGATGCTGAGACCCGCAAACAGGTGCATATACCTAAGAGTAATCTGGGCATATGCACCCCCTTGGCCCTGGAGACTGGCGGCTCAGTGTTTAGTGCCCGAAAATTGGCACCAGAACGTAAATATCCGATCAAACGATTTGCCACTATATTTGCCAAACGTGTGGCACAAAGTGCCACGCCCAGCAGCACACAGAGATGCGAGTGCTCGGCCTATAACACGGGAGTGGCTTATGTATCTTGTTCACCACGCTCATTGCCCGAGGAGAATGGAAGTCTCGATGAATATGTAAGTAGAAAATGTGTTAATTATATTAAGAATTTATCTAATAATGACATTTCCAGGACGATTTCAATGATTGGGAATGGGATGATGAAGAACTGGACGATGACGCCTAAACAGAAACACCTGTTTAATTAGTTCATATTAAACGATTAGTTAGTTAGTTTAGTTATGTGAAAGCGAAATGTAAAGTTTTTTATAATAATAATACACATACACACACACCAACAAACCCAACACCATGCATAACCAAATAAACTACATATAAATATTTTGTAAAAAAAAAAAATTAAAAGAAACTCTTCGATTACCATCAGCATTATTACTTTGGATATTGATGGATATTTTTCATGCACTGCATTTTTGAGTTTTCATGAATGATCATTATATTGAAGAATTTAAGATTTCATAGTGAAGTCTTGACGTTTTTATTTGGAGTTATCTAATCTTTTCCAAACTTTTGACTTTCAAATTTCTATGATTGATCTTAATTTTATTGGTTATCCTTCTAAGTTCAAATAACTTCAAGTTTTTAAGGATCTGAAAACGTTCTCCTATAAGTTCTTTTTTACTTCAGAATTTGGGAGAGTTTTCAGGTTAAAATAAAGAAACTTTTTGCAAAAATTCCTTGGGATAAGTCGAATTAGTTTTTGATTTTAAAATTCGATCTCAAATGAAGAAATTTGAAGTATTTAAAAGTCATATCTATATTTATCACTCCGATTTGAAGTTTTAAAAAGAATATGTATCTAAGATTAACTTGAAGTAATGAAATTTAAGTTGCTTTTAGTTCTATTTTTCCTGATCTGCAAAGGTTACTTAAACTTAAAGATGACTATTCTGATTTCATCATTTACTTTATTAATTGTTAATTCACTCTAATTTGTATTTGTTTTCCAGTTTTCCATTTTAACCCACCAATCGATTTAATTTTAAAAGAAATAATAGAAATGGTCTAAGTATTAGACTCTGTTGTTCATTTAATTTTAACCAATTTATTGAAACCATTTTCCGCAAGTAATAATAGTAATAATATGAATTGAAAAATTAATTTTTCCAATTGCCATAAAAAGATTGCATTTAACAAAGTTTTTTATACCCTTGCAAAAAGGGTATATATAGTTTTTGGAAAACTGAGATGACGACAAGACTAGATCGGGGGGGACCGAACCAATGTATCATATACATAACTCTCATAGAGATTAGCAATCAAAAATAGCTGTCAGAAACATTTAATAATATCCTATGCTTTGTAGTCCGCATTTGCCTATTACTTAAGTATTTAGTCATTCAGCAGATTTCGACAGAAATTTGAAATGAAATGTTTTTTTTTTGCGGTACTTACAAAGTTACCCTGGCCCATCTCGTTTCTATTATGCAATGAACCGAATTTTTGGATTTCCAATGCCAATTTCAATTACTATCTCTATGCAACTGGCATCCTCTAACATTGTATGCGTCCAACTAAAATAAAATGAGACATGAGACATGCCTGACCAGTTTTTGGTTTCCGCTTCAAATTCAAGCCCATTGCCTGGCCCATGCCCATTTGGTTCATTCATTGTTTGCGCAAATCCCAGAGACTCTGATGATTAAAAGTGGTCAAACAGCCTGTTGCAGATGGTAACTATGACTATGACTATCACTTTTGCTAGAGTTGCTTATGCTAGTGCTATTACTACTCCACGGTTGACGGAAGCAACTGCAGAACTCTCAAGTACGGCTAACAACCTTAACCCCAAACCTGGGCCAGTTTCCCCATTCACTTTGCAACTTGCCACTTGATATCGCCACCACTAGTTGAACCCAATTTTGTTGATATAGCATTTCCCGAATCATAATGAAAATTATGCGAGCCAAATTGTAATATAATACTTTCTATTTCAATGTTATGGTTACATCAACTCTCCTGGCAAAAAAAAAAAAAAAAAAAAAAAACACAAATGAAAATCTTTCACTTTTTTTTTTTTTTTTTTTATATCTGCCCAAGAAAGTATATAAAGCAGCAGACAGAGGGCAACTGTTCGCATTGGTTAGGCGAGTTCCGGCAAGACAACGACATAGACCACGACTACAGCTGCATCTAAAAATGTGGAGATTTGTAAGTGAAAGACTTTAAGCAATTCAACTCCAATTTCAATTGCCATTCCCTTTTATCCCTTTTACAGCTGTTAATCTGTAGCTTGCACCTGATTTATGCCTCAGATCATGGTGGCGAAGGCATTGGAGATGGTCACTATGGGGCAAGTGGTGGAGGAGGAGGAGGCGGGGGTGGTGGACACTATCACCATCAGGATACGCCCACAACATATTCGGAAATCTCTAAGCATGTACCCGTGCATGTTATCGAGAAAATTCCACTTCCTATACCCCATCCCGTGGCCGTAAAGGTGCCAAATGTCATTCATTTGCAAATACCAGAACCGTATGCCGTTCATGTGCCTGTCCAGCAGGAGATTCAGGTGCCAGTCTATAAAATTGTACCAGAAATCACAGAGAAAAAGATACCCTATACAGTGGAGAAACCGTATCCTGTGGAAATCGAGAAACCCTATCCCGTTGAGGTAATCAAACAGATTAAGATTCCGGTGCCGAAACCGTATCCAGTGCCAATAACCATCTACAAACACGTGTTGCATAAGGAACACGGTTGGTAATCGATTCGACGAGTATTAGATAAGTGTCTCTTAGGCCAGTGTGCATTGATAATATTAAAAGAGTAAGAAATTTAATCTTAATAAGTATTGTAAATTAAAAAAAAAAAAAAAAGTTGTGCAACATATTAAATAACGATTATAAATAATAGTTTGTTCCTTTAACCAGATATATTTTTTAAACTATTAATCGAATAGTTCTTATGCCACTATGATATGGAGATTGAATCTCATGGTGTCAGCTAAATTTGTTAACGCTAAAATCTGAAAAAATCTGGAAATTTTAAAATTTTATAGAAATTGTGTTTTTTACATTTTTATGGGCTTAAGTACTTAATAAGTCTTAATTAAGGCAACGATTTGCACAAACTTCAAAATTAAGAAATAGTTCAGTGGAAAACCCAAAAAAATTGTAATTTAATGAAGACATATTGGCTAGTTTTTCTTTTACTAAGAACTGTGTAGGTGCTTAATTTAGAATCTAATGTTTGAAGCAATTGAAATTGCTTATCATGATCATAAAAATTTGTTAGATATTTAAAGAGGTAAGTAGGTAAAAAATATATCAATTTTTAAGCCGACTTTGTAAAACTATGAAAGAAAGAAGAATTTTTAGATGAATTATATCGTTTGCTGCTTTTCAACCAAAAAATTCATAAACTATTCATAATTTCAAGAATCAAGAATAAGGCTTTGTGGCTAAGAAAGAGATGGAAGCAATGTCTGGGATTTGGGATTTGGTTTGAAACCCTGCCATGTTTTACAATTCCAACTAAATTTATAAGTCGACTTTTCAACTGACAAAATGTAATTTCACTAAACGATTGACCAACCATACCTACCTTACCTTACTTAGAGACATGATTTTTATGATGATAAAATCTTTACAAATTTATTTTTCTACATTGTTCGGACTAGAGCTATTACCACTAACTACTGCTTACTATAAGTTAAGAAAACAAGGTTGATTTTTGCACTTTTACTTTTCTATTCTAAAAGTCAACAACAAACAACAGCCCAAACTCGGTTAAAGTCTAATTCTAAAGGATCGCTGGTATCTAACCATATATACAATAAAATTACTCGTTAGTTTTTGTTTTTAGAGATTGTTTTAAATATTTAGACATATCTTGAAAATCGCTTATCATTTTATGTCCCAAACTCAACAAACAACGTAAAGGCTCTTTGGATACTTGCATTCAGTAGAAACTAATTGATGAAATTAAAAAATGTCATTTAAATTTATCTAATCTATTTTCAGCATCCTGAAATTAAACTTTGCCTTAAAGCCAAGTAGAGGTCAGTCTTCTGAAGAAGATTGTTTCAAAAACTATTTGACACTTAATAATGAAATGAATGTAGCATGCCAGTTGATGGACCCAGACTTAAAAAGGACTTTTTAAAAGAACGTTGAAAGCTTGTGACTTATATTACAAGGATATTTATCATGCCTATATCCCAGTATAAAATTCCAGACTAAAACCCATGAGCCTTGCTTCAAAAGCTTTGCTTGCGCCATGAAGTGACACAGCTTTTCTATATACCATAGCTTTTGTTTGGAAGCTTTGACTATGTTTGAATAATGGCGTTAAGGTGCGTATACACCATCATGGAGTACAGATTGACTTGTGATAAAATTTATATATATATAGGTATATATATTTCAAGGTGGGGATTTGTGTGGAATGTATGTGTATGTTGTATATACACAGGCTAAGAAAGTTCGTTAAACTTTTGTGAATGGCTTGTTGTTGTAGCAGTAAGGACGGAATGACAGACTGACTGACAGACATTCCTACTGCCTATTGCTGGCTTTGCTGGAAAAAAGGCCAAGTTTTCACCTGCTAGCCGATGACGTGCCTGAAATGTGCGCACACTCTTCAAGCCACTATGTCATGTGCTGTTATGTTTAATATGTCCTATGTCCTTGATGAAGGATGTGTGGCAGGATGTGAAATTCTCTATTGGATGGCTGATAACTCAACGGCATACGTGTATAGTGGCCTTTGATTTATAATACTAAGACTGTTGCATACATTTGCGGCGATCTAATCAATTTTGTCATGCAGTCAGTCAGTCATTTAGTCATTCAGTCAGTCAGTCAATCAACCGCAGCTGGTACAAATTATTTATGCACAACTTGTAGCAAACACAACACTATGCACAAAATGTATCCATAAGATACGTGTTGCGAAATTTAATTTCATTTACACACTCACACACACACACTCACAAAGAAACACATACGCACTCAAATGAAATAACTTGGACATTTGTTAAGCAAATCTCTTTTTGTTTCAGAGCAGAAAACTTTTGCCGACTGCCAAAAGTAGGAAAATTTATTTAAATGAGAGAATCCATCATAGACATCAAGACATATGCAAAAGTTGAATTTCGAAACAATTAGAAAACACCAAAATATTTTCTTTCATCATAATTTAATTGCAGCAAGGAAAGGAAGAATATTTATGTGTCTATATTGAATAAAACAAACGTCCATAAAAATTATTTTATTGTTTTCATTGAAATGCTTAATTTATTGTATAATTCGATTGTTCATTATCATTTATTGTTAGTCATTTGGAAATTATCTAATTGCATTAAGGCCAATGCGAATCGAAAGTGTTATGTTTAAAAGTCAGAGGGAAATAAATTCACCATTATATATGCAGAATTAATGGTGCAATGTTTTGTTTGTGCCAAGTTAAATGTTATGTAATTGAATTAGCCTTATTTGCTAATTTCATAAAAGGAATTTGCAGCATGCAACAAAGGGCATAACGAATTATAATCAATTAATTATTTATTTGCAATTTGACAAAAGATATGTTGCACATACAAATTACATAAAAGAGCTTAAGTGCTCATTAAAAAACGAAACAAAAAATATTTAAAAAAAAAAAGCAAATACCAAAACAAATGGAATGTGTAAAATCCTAATGATGTATTAATGAATAATCGCATTATGAAGGTTTTATGAAAAATTCAGACAAGAATTTATTCATTTTGTCTGAAATTGAAGCGGGCAATGTATTTGTTTAATCTTTCCTTTATATGAATAATCTAATTAAAAAATTCTTTTAGTTTTTATGCAATAAATAAGAAGTTATGTATATGAATTTTTAACATTTAAAATTTGAACATTCGACTTTAAAATAAGCAAAATTATATACGTACATATATGTGGGACTGGGGTCTTACGAATAAAGACAGTCCCGGTTAAAGTTTTATAATAGTTTCATTTAATGTTAAGATAAGTATTGGTTTTCAGATAATAGTACCTAGATATAATTAATTATTGTTTAATGTCTTTCGTCGTTTCGTCGTCTGTACGTCTTACACTTTCGGCTTTTCGTCTTAAAAACCTCGTCTTTCATTCCCACATACATATATACTAGACGTCTGCATGAATGCATTCAAAACAAAGCCACATTGAGTACATTCGAATTGAGTAGAATATGATATATACATATATACCATTTTACACCAATTTAGATATTGTTATAAATATAAATTCAGAAAATGAATCAAAAGAGGTAATCTAAATTGAAAAATTCAAACTATTTTGCAGATTGATTTGTTCAGCAAAAATTTATTAAAAATTTCAATGTACATATTTTTAATAACTTCAAATAAATAATTTTCTTATTTTGAAATTATCAAAAGTAACAATATTTTTGGGCACTTGATATTGCTTTCTAGCTTGATGAATGGAATAACCAATTCGGTTTGACTTCCTGTCTTCATATTCCACAATTAAATAATTTATATTGAAAAATGAATGAAAAAAAGGCAATATAAATTAATTCTCAGTTTTGTTTATGATAGGAACTGATGCCCTAAGAAATCATATTTAAGCATACGCAATTCATAAACTCTAAAGAAAGAACTGCTGAAGGGTATATACAAGTCGATGCAGGGATTTGATTATTGCTATTTATTAGTCTTAGAAATCGGATAAAGATATAGATTTTATTATAGATCTTTTGCCATTTTTTATTTTAGTTTGTTAATCAGATAAACATTACTGTTTTAACTTTAATTTCTTGGTCCTACTATTAACATTAAGAAAAGGATAAATGCAGAAACCAATTCTTAGCCGATGCAAATGGTAGTGATTAAAACGTATGAAAACTTTAAACTTAATTTCTTCAAAGCATTTAGTGCTTAGGTGGTATTAATTTTAATGAGGAACTAGTTTAGAAACTTTGTGTGCTTTGGCACGACAAATTTACATTCAGGTCACACACACACATATGCTAACAAAGAGAGAGAGAGAGAGAGGGAGCGTGAGTGTTAGTGAGAGCAAGAAAATTGACCTACCACAAAATGTCCTTGCATTAAACCTTAATTCAATTACCCAAACTGTTTGAAAATCGAAATCAGTCATGCAGTTGCAAGTGCAGAACAGTTTCGGAAAACTAATTACAGCATTAGGTGATTAGTTGAGAGGAGTTGAGGCCAACAGTTTGTTGCTCACAACAGGTAAATTATAGAATGGATTTTAGTGTGCGCTTTTGTGGTCGATGCTGATGATGATGAGAAGAGGATGGTGGTAAACCAATCAATAATTTTGCCGCAGGAAATTTTTTCAAATTTTCCTCATGTTCCAAAAGTGTTATGTATGAACTCTGTTGATGAAATGAATGCAAAGGATACCGAGGTTTATGTCCAACCCATCAAAGGAGTCTCTTCATTC
>NW_027172396.1:0-35893 GCF_018151085.1 Drosophila tropicalis | reverse complement strand
GTAAAATGGAAGGTGAATGTCCACCGCACGTTGGCCGCACAGTGCCATAAGTGCCGCTTTTTGTATATTGAAGTGTACCTATGTAATTTTCTTCAGTTTTCTGCATTATTCCCGTTGCATGGTATTTTATAAACTACATTGCTCTTGTCCATTGTATTAATCTTGCTTTTTGTCCTGTTGAATATACCTCCGTAACGTGTTGTTGGGTTTTGTGTGTTATACAGTGTTGTAGCGATCCGAGTTTGCTAGTCTTTCCGACAGTTGTGGGACGCATATGACGGACATAATGCGTTTTGTTATGGGTTCTCTATTTGTTTTCTTACTGTGAGTTATTAGTAACGTCCTTATTCTTTAAAATTTGTCTTATTTCTACCTCTGTTTTTTTATGAAAAATGGTCCGATACGTTGAGCATCCGTTGTATACAACCTCTTGCTGTATTCATTATCATTGACTTCGGATGTTTTGAGTTGAAGTTGATGATTCGTTCTGATGCTGTTGGTTTTTTTTTACCATTTTAATTGAAGCTCGTTTCCTCGTCTGTGTATTGATGAATCTAGATATAGGCATTTCCGGAAAAAGGTCAACCACAGGACCCAAACATAAAGTTCCAAATATCCGTATTTTTTTCATTATATTTTATTAAGAAATGTTCCAAATGTACAGTTTTGAATAGTAGTAGTGAGAAAAAAGGTCAAATGTACAAAATATTTGTAAGAAAAGTTGAGTTTGTGTTTTTAGTAAACTTGTTACATTTTTAAGAGATTACTCTTTAAATTATTTACTGCATTAGAGGTTCTGTAACCGTAAATGTTCTGCTCTTAAATGAAACTTAGACACGTGAACTAACCGTAAAAAATATAAAGAGAGCCGTAAGAGTACGATTTTACCGTAATTTCGCTTATTTGTCAAGTCATTTTTTTTTGTCGTGTGAGTGACCGAAAAACAGTGAAAGTTTTCTTAGCACATACATTTTTCCAGAAACAATCATATAAACAACGTCTAGTCACAAAATTGAAATTGGATCATCTGCTCCATCACATTGGATCAATTTGGGTTATAGCGTGCTCGTGGCGAATCAGGCACTTGTCTCTGCGGATCACATAATCTGTTTTACTGTTTTAAACCAAAACTTTAAAATTATTTGAAATTCCGAAATTTCTTTTTCAGCGTTATTTCAAAACTCATCTTTAATATAAAAAAATATATTCCACAACATAAAAATATATACATCAACTTCTCAACTAATCGCAAAATTCAAATGGTATCCTCCAGAAGCTATATTTCAAACGATAAGAGCGTTCTTTGATCGCATCGGCACTCTCCGCATCCATCCAGATCTCGACCTGTTCATTAATGCAAATATCTGTGTCGTTTTCAGGGGAAGAGCGCGGCAGATTTTTTGAATAACTACTGCCCATTTCTCTGTCGAAATATTACAGTTCTGGCTTTCTAGGAGCTTAAAAATAAGTTTCAGGCTACACTCCACTTTTGGCCATGTAACTATTGCAGCGGTTAACCGTAAGAAATTAATAAGACTTATGTCCTCAAACTGGCCATAAACAAATATTTTGCCACCCATTCCATACTCATCAGCGGCTGCCTCGAACAGTCGTCCATTGAACTCCTCGGACCTTCATTGAATGAGGCATGCAACGCTTCTATAATCCTGGAAACTGCCGAAGAAATCTTCAAGATGGTAATAATCCTTCGCACAATCTGAAGAGACCACCAGCACAAACGGCCTGTTTTCTGGCAATATATCCATGTATGGTGGCCGCAGTCCATTTTCCTCCGTTTCCAGGTCCGATTCGGATTCGACTGGTTTAGTCCTGGACTTAATCCCGCAGCCTCCCATACCGCAAGCCTCTATTATGGCTCCAACGGATGACGTGCTTGGAATACTCTCCTCACTAAATTCGACATCATTTTTGAACCTGAATTCAATAGACAGAATATTCTGTTATATCTAATTCGGATCTTCTATTCCTTGCGCTTACTTCTTAGAAGGCATAGGATTTTCGCGTGTATTGCCCTTTCGCTTTAGACCGCGTTTGCAATCATATGTGGAATCGCTGCTAGACCCAGAGCAAAGATCAATGACTAAAGAATCCGACACCTGGTTATCGACTAACGGAACCGCAACATCCTCTGCTTTAAGAGAAAACAGTATCAAGCCCACCATATTGTTTCCGTTATAGCATGACAACACCGGCTTGCTGCGTTTCTTGTTGCCTAGACCAGCTACTTCTGTAACGAGATCGGATTCAGCTAACGTAACACCTGATGCGGTTATCTTCAACATTTCCGATTGCACTTTTAGATGCCGTTCAAGTTCTGACTTCAGGTCATATATCGTAGCTGAGATCGGCAGCTGCATAGCCAATTGCTGAAAAGGAACACTTAGATATGATTATGAAAAGTTATATCCTTACGATCACCAACCTTCCCGGATTCCATGATTAACTTAACAGTTAAAACGGTTTGCCATTTCAGCATTTCTTTACTGAATCTACAGGAATTGTCCTTCGTTATTTGTTGTTTATTTTTGGCATTTTAAAATATGTTAAAAAAAACACGAAACAATTGTAGGATAATCATCCAAGATTGTATTAAGTTTGAATATTTATATGGGACACAAATATGTTTTTTGCATTTGAGCTCAGTTTATTCAATGATTCTTGATTCTGATACATTTGTTAATTAAAGCTAAGACCGCGTAGCTGCTTTGCTAGCAATGCAGGCAGAGGAACGGTATGCTTATGTATAAACATATTTATGTATAAATGTATAAATGTTTACATAAGAGTATGTATGTGTATATGCCGCCGCAGCGGGAGAGTGAGGTTATATCATATTGCATATCGACACACGTAGTTATAACCGAATCCATGCGGACGTGAGTATATTGGGGTATCATCATTGACTACGATTCGGATTTTCACGTTTGTCGACTTTGCATTTACATTTGCATTTATAGTTTTAAATCAGTTCGCGTACCTCGTTCTTTGCGTAATTGCTTACGTTAGCTTCAGTATTTAATTCAATCTCGTCGACATTTAATGTATTTAAATTATTCTTATCAACACCGAAATTTCCGTTTCAAACTCGATGCTGTCACGTTTTTTACAATTATTCATGATTAATTTTTACTTTCACACTTTTACAAAATTCTTCGCGTTAATAGCAAGTCTTCGTCAAGAAATTGTAGATCAATTACTAAAAATACTGATTTTAATTTCTTGTCCGTCAATTACGAATGGTTGTTTGATTGAACACATGGCTTTTTTCCTCATTTTCCGATCAGCCATCATTTCGTGCAATTGAGCACTATTCGTAGTCGACTTGAATTCATTGAAAGGCGCCTTTTTTAGTTTTAACCAGTTAGAAATACCTCGCTCGCTCGCAACAAAAAGCTTTTATATGTAATCCTTTTAATGACAGTTTTGCAAATATAAATATTTGTAAATCATTCCAATAAACTATGGTTACAAGATAATCGAATTCATTAATTTGTACTTCGATGGAAAGGGTATCTTCACCATTAAACGATTTAATTGAATATTCAACGTTATGAAAATTTAAAGCAAGTCTTGGCTACTGAAGGGTTGAATTTGTCTCTTTCATCTTGTACATAATTATCGTTAACTTCAATATTACCATCTTCTTCGTTGTCGCTTTCGTCATTCACGGTATTAAAGTTAGCATCAGGTAGTAAATTTCCCCATTTCAGATTACAAAATATAAACTTGAAATTCACAATTTCAGATCTCAATTTGTCTAAAGAAAATCATTATACCCTTGCAGAGGGTATTATAAAGTATATATATTCTTGATCAGCGTGAGAAGCTGAGTCGATATAGCCATGTCCGTCTGTCCGTCTGTCCGTCCGTCAGTGCGTACGCGTTTTACTCAGCCGTCTTAAGGGCTATCGGGCTTATTACCCGGAAAAAAAAGTATGAAAACCATAAGGATCGGACCACTATATAAAATAGCTCTAGAAGAACTAGAAGAAACATTTTCATAAAAATCGAGTATGCTATGAAATTTACATATTTGATAATATGAGAGTAAAATTGTTTTGTTTGTATATTGATGAATTGAGTTGCAGAAAACAAATTTTGAACATGTAAAATTATTATTACCAAGGACTGCAAGGGTATACAAACTTCGGCATAGCCGATGTTAGCTTCTTTGATTTTTTTTACATAAATTTGTTCATCTTAATGGGCGTTTTAGCACTATATTATTTCTCACTCATTATATTGTTATATTTTTTAAGTTCAACCTAACGATTGAGCCGTCATATTTTCCTTCGATTAATTTAGTCGATAATAGAGAGGACACGGGCACACTTACTCAAGCACGATAAAATTTATTCATAAAATAAAAAAGCATTTTCACACATTAATAAAAAAAAAAACTGAATTAATCTGTGAATAACACATTTCAGTAATTTTGCCAATAAAGTAAGGGTTAATGTAATCAATTACCACGTTTTTTAATCGATTACTTTACTTCAAAATTTAAAAAATGTGATTTAAAATCGTTCATCTTAGTAGTCCTTTGTTCAAGATCAAAGCAATCCATGACTTAAAAATTAAGGCCCTCGAACTCAACCTACTAAAAATCGTTTCTAAAAAACATCACAGTCAAACACTTCTTTTAGATAATATTATACCTTTTTTTCTATCTTGTAGTTTTCGTCCTTTACAAGTTTTTTAAAATTGAAAATGTTTTTCTTGTAAAAAAGCGAAACGTGAAATATTTTGTTAAAGTTCGGTAAGTGTAACATAATTTTTAAGCGATTTAGGTATTTAACTGACTTGGTCCTTAGGGATTACCAATACGGGCGGTATTTATTAATTTAATCTTCTAATGTGGCTGACCATCTCATCCTACAGGACTATTAAACTCCCAAAAGTATACAGTTCTCGAATCTGAGATTGAATTTTTTGATAAGTACTTGGTAAGTGAACATACATATAGAGCAACTTAAACAATGCGGAAGCAAACTACCACCATTCTAGGTTTTTATTTTCCTTACGAAATTATATTACCGATTGTAAAAAGTAAAAAAACTAAATTATTCAGGTTTTCTAATGTTTATTAATAGTCCTCTGAATTCAAATTCTTAGTTTGCATTAGTTTGCCTTATCAGGGCTCAAAGCAGTGTTCCGCGAGTGAAAAGCAGTGAGTGGAAGTGATTAGCGGATTGCGACTTTCCCACCCCCACAATATTTTGTCCCATTCGAATTCAGCTCTTGGTTTCAACACAACACAATGTCGAATAACGAGTCAATTGCTTGTCTTCACGATATGATATCCGGGAATACTTTGTTATTAAGCTCGTTTTTTGATGAGTCGAAATTGAATCTATTCGTCAGCAGGAACACGGCTATTACCAATACTTAGCAATTGCTTAGAGAAATCATCAGCAGATAGATAGTTTAACAGTGCAATATTCATGCTTATAGACAGTTGGAGTTTCTTTATATATCGTCACAAGATTTTATATAGATCTTGGAATGGTAGGTTTTGTAGAAAACCGCCAGATAATAAAATCATCACCACCAAAACATCTTTCAATGTCAAGTGCTTCCAATGCGCGTTTAAGTGCCATTCTGCACTCGTCCAATGTGATGATTTTTCATGCTACTAAAACTTTGGCCATTGCGGAGTGTTTTGAAATGCTGCATGTCGGTTGTTCAGTAGTTTGAAGGTTTATTGGTTATTTTAACGCTGAGTGAGCCGTACGGCATCCGTCTAACAATGAGGCCGCTATTTCAGAAGAAGCAACTGCTACCTCAATTTCGGATCTCGCACGTTCAGTGGTTAAAATCAATGACATGAGGAATGTCTTCTTAGTTTCACCAGGGGCATCCGAAAAAAAGCCACAATTTCCATCAAAAAATTTTTATTAATCAGTGTATCAAAGACTTCCCTCTGCTTTGGATTTAGCAGTGCTAGATTCCATTAAACTGATTGAATTACAATGTTCATAGCACCAATACAAACTAATCGATGGAAGCTTGAGTCGTTGGTGCAATCATAGAGAAAGTCTGCTGAATTCCAATCAATACTTGAACCATTTCTTCTTCGAAGTTTATTTCTCTGTTCATCTGTATGATAAGCTCGAAGATTTCTTCTTTCTAACCTAACCGTTTCAAGGGTTGCTTCTCTGTGCTCTTGTTTGAGAAGCACGAACCAAGGCCCTTCTTCGTTTTATTATGTCACTGCACAAAACAAAATTATCGAAATAGTGATATTAAAATAACAGTGCCCTCAAACTTTGTTTAGGCAAAAAAAAAATTAACTGTTTTAACGGATTTCCGGCAATTATTTATTGTTCTTAAGGTGTATTCTGCTATTCGGGGCAGAGACAAATACAACAAATCAATAACCATAAAATTTGCTTCAGCAGATCTCGAGTTGAACAAATCGGACTTTTTATACAATACACTCATAGGGTGAAATGGTATATTAAAGTCTCCAAAATGTATGTAACAGGCAGAAGAAAGCTTCTCCGACTCTATAAAGTATATATATTCTTGATCAGGATCAACAGCCGAGTCGATCTAGCCGTCCGTCTGTCCGTTTGTCCGTCCGTCCGTCGTCTATAAACACGCAGATCTCGGAGGCTATAAGAGCTAGAGACACCGAATTTGGTATGTATACTCATGTAGTATGTAAATGTATCACATAAAATAATCACATAAAACTATTTTTCTTAAAAATAACAGCAAGACATCAAATTTGGTTTATATTTTCGTTTAGTTAGCGCGCAGAAACTAATTGTTCACACTTTTTGCCACGCCCCCTTCGCTCCCGGAATTTACATAAAACAGATTTTCTTAAAAACTATGACAGCTACCGACTTTAAATTTGGTATGTAGACTAGTTCAATAGACGCGCAGATATTGGCTATTTAAAAATTTTGCCGCGCCCAATTCCGCCCCCGCAAATCAAACAAAACTAATTTTGTCAAAAACTAACAAAGCTAAAGTCACCAAATTTAGTATGTACACTGGCTTAGTATGCGCGCAGAGTATACATCTTCTCATATTTTGCCACGTCGACTTTCGCCTCCATAATTTGTAAAAAACCGATTTCCTTCTGTAGTTTTTGATTTCGCATTCAAATTTGCCAGACTAACTATTTCTACCAAACTACCAAATCGGACAAGAAACATGCAAAATATGAGTATGAACGTGCATAAGGCCAGGATTGGCCGTTGGCTAGTAGCGGCGCTAGAGTGCTCGTGTGTTTGTGGAGTGAGCGAGATAGCACATAGTATGAGGCATGTAAAAACAATTTAATAGACATACATCTGGTTTTCGAAATTTAAAATATTTGTTTCACCTGGTGAAACCCAAGTCGGCGAGTCGACTTACTTCATTATATATATAAGATTAGATACCTATACAGATCGGCTCTGCTCAACCGCTGCTACTACGTGCATACACACAAGCGCAGCTCTATATAAACCATATGTGTATGCGTGCCGTGCTTTGTGAACTTATCTTTTCTTTATTACTAGAATTGCTTTACTTTCAGTTCTTCTAATAGTGTTATGGTTTACTAATCCTAATAATCCTTTCAGTTTATGTCGAAAAGAAATGTTACTGCGACCAGCAATCCATTCGATGGCCGTTATATACCCCGAACTGAGCATCTGGAGTGGATAAATGGAAAACTGAATTCAAATTATATGCATCTAAATGACTTGTGTTCCGGCCTATTTTTAGCTCTTTGATATCTTTAAATCTGATGAAGTGAAGTGAAATGGGCAACCACTACGGATTTTGATCATATACAGAAATTCTGATTACTAAAGATGAGTTTCCATCGCACGTATGGGCAGAAGAATATTCCTGTACACTTGCTGATAAAGGGTACTCCTTAGGATCATTTGCGATTTGTTCGTTGGGTTTACAAGTTCTTCTTGATAAAATTAACAATCATCTGCTGCAGTTAATTATGATACCCCGGCAAAAAGTAGACGCACTCTCCCAGTGGAGATCGTAAGCTCAGTCGCAATGCGAAGCGGACTACAACACAATTCTCGCTTAAAATTACCTAATCGAAGATCTTGAAACCGGCTGCTACCATGCAACTTAGCGAGAGACCACAATTGAGAATCGCTTGAGTGCACCACCAGTTCAGCGCAAGCTAAGAGCCAGCAGATCATCAACGAGGACAAGCAAAAGATTTCCAAAACAAGTCGAAGACGGTTTCAATGAGGTCTTTTGTTTTTAGCATTCAGCGTGACTCGTTTTTTGCTATTTTCATTACCCCGTAAATGCGCTGTAAGAAAAGGGTATTTCAACTCCTGATTAGTCGATGCATTGTCATTCTTTTGTCGGTTTAGAGTAGATTAAAGGATCACATATAGAGTAAGTATTCAATTTTTATATCACTTCTTAAATAGGTTTTGATTAGCTTATAAGGAAGAACTTTTTGGTTCACGCAGAAAGCAAGCTAGAAACAAAAATATAAAGCTGATTAACAAAATATAAACTTTTTTTTTTTCAAATATTTCTTATGGCTACCTTTGAAAGTGGCAACAGTTAGCAGCCCGTTAAGGAGTTGTTAACTAATTTTATCCAAAATAGATACCATTACAATAAATGTAGTTTGAAGTAAATTGACAGTTAGGATAAGCTTTAATTTGGTACTCCCATTTAATTTGGTACTTTTTGGCTCTTCATAACGGTCGGACCTTATATTTATGCTACAGTAAAAGTTAAAACACTTGTAAAAACGATATTTTTCCAGAAACAAACATGATGAAATCCAATTAATGATACGGTCACAGAAGAGGCTGAATACCTTTAAGTACTAGATCGAGGGTAACTGATAGTCGATCATATTCAAATGTCACTTATATTTTTGGTGCGGCTTTTTGTGCACGAGACCGACCACTAAGGCAGCGCAGTGGCAGCGACGCTACCACACCCTTGACTGGATTGCAAAAAAACGAAGAATTGGAAGAAAAAAAAATTACGATCGCTGTCCGGTCCGGTCCATTCGCCGCTGCTGCTGCTGCTGTTGAGCTGCGCTGGCCAAGTTACTGTTGCTTTTGCCGTTGCGGCTGTAGCTCTGGCATTTTGTTGTTGCTTTTAGCCATTTCGCGCCAAAGCAGCAACATTCACCGCCTTGTCCCACCTTATCCCGCCCGCTTGCCAATGGACAGCATTTGCTCCTTTTGTAATTGTGCAGTTGCTGCAGTCGTCGTCGCAGCCTTTGCTATTTTGATCGGCTGCGCCAGAAACTGCACTGAACCGAGGTGAGGTGGTGAGCCTTTGGTTCAATATCGGTCCGGTTTCGCATTTGGACTGGGCTGACTCTCTTGTGGGCTCGTGGTGGGCTCTTGGTGGGGTGATTCAAGTTTTCGACTCGGATGGTCTGCTCTGTGTGGCCGTCCAGCAGTTGTCAGCTGCGGCGGGGCGTTAATGTGCTTTGGCTATTTTATTTATTCATGCCAAAGCGTCTAAGCTAGTAAATTGTATTGCCGTTCGGACTTGGGGACCTCAAAAAACTCGGGCTTGGCTACGGACATTGCGGACCTCCGGACGGCTCAAAGAGAAAAAAATGCATTGCAGGCCAGCAGCTTTTGCTTTTCTTTGGACCACAACAACGACTACGACGACGACGACATCAGATTGTCATTCTTGCTTGTTTTTTTTTTCATTTGCTTCTTTTTTTTTTTTTTTAATTGAGAGTCGAGTGGCATAGCTGGATTGTACATATACACTAGACCTGTGGGGCATTTCAACTTTATTAGAAGGTTAAATTTATGTGGGAAGAAGTCAATAATTATCGATTGTGAGTAGTTTGCCCAAACAAACGAGTTATCATATTTCAATATTTACTATAGAGTATAAACTATATACTAAAGACTCTGTTATCTTGAATGATCGTAAGTGAAAAAAGTTGTAAGGATTCTAAAAATCTTGAATGGTCTTTAGATAGCCAAATAAAGTAAATTTTGTTTAATAGCTCAACAAATGAAATCAACAATCACAAGATCAAAAGTTTATTGAATCAAATCCAATATAATCAAAGCTCAGAAAGGTTTCTAACTCTGCACTAATTATTCACTTGGATTACATTAATTCTCTTAATTACTAATTGAAGTATAAAGATACTTTAATTTAAGTTTTGACTACTTTGAATGTAATCAAGAACGATCAATATAGATATTAAATTGGATTTACAAAGCTTTAAATTAAAAGTAATGTAAATGTGATGAGACTAAATGGATTTGACAATTTTAAGCCTTGCAGAAACTCTTCGAAAGCATTCCAAACTCATGAACTAAATTTATGATCACCATTCAATGAGCAAAGGATTACTTTTAAACTAATTCCAACCTCTTGTTTGTTTCTGATTGAACTGAACGTTAGAAAAACAAGAATACTTACATACGAATGATTAAGTAGATCTTTTGAATACAGTCATGAACATGTCTAAAATCTAGTTATATAGGTAAAAGGATACAGTTCATAACAAAATTTGGTTAAAAGAGATTAAGGTTAAGAGAGTTTAGGTCAAAAGGCAATTAGTCACCATAAGCCAGAAAGAACTCTAAAAAACTTATTGGAAAGTTTCGTTCTTACAAGAAGACTCGAAATGAACATTTCAAATATAAATATATATACGATTTTTGAAATTTCTATATTGATAAAACCTTGCCAAGTTAGATTGGTTGTGTAGATTAGAGTATTTCTGTTTTGTAGTAAGTTTAATTTAAAATGTTGTTGCTCTGTTTGCATTGATATTAATTTGTTGCTCTAATATTTTTCTTTTTTTCTTCTCAAAATTGGTTGACTTTCGGCTGACTTTGCCGCGGACTCCAGCTGCTGGCTTTGGATTCACTTTTTAATGACTGCGTGGAGCTGGATGTGGACTGGATCTGGACTTGGACCTGGTGTCCAGCTCCAGTTTCAGGTCTCCTTTTTCTTCTCACTCACTCTTCTTTTCTCTCTCTCTCTCTCTCTCTCTCTCTGTGTTGGAGTTGCCGTTACACAATTGCGGATATGAATGAGTAATCCGTGGGCTTTGGCCTGATATATGTCCGTTTGATATACATATTCATGACAGAGGGGTTCAATGAGGGGCGGCCAATTGGACAGAGAATGGGTGCACACGTGTCGTATACGTAACGCAAAATTTGTCTGACGATTCTTATCGACCACGTGCTGTTGGCATAGTATGTTTGTTTGTATTTGAGTCGGTTGTTTTTTTTGTGGCTTGTGGTTATGTAACTGCCAAATGAGAGAGCTCCGTCGAGTCATTAAGCCAACTTAATATCGTGCAAATTTTTAACAGCTTCATGCTGTGAGTGTGTGTGTGTGTGTAAGTGCCAAGTACCAGGGCAATCACCCACGCGGCCATGTCCATCTGGTGATTCATGGTGTCACGGTGTCAGCTGCTGCTGATGATGATCGAACAACCCACTTTTTCAATTTCCCCTCCCCCCAGCCCCACACCTTTGGCTACCGACCACCAGAATTCGGTAGTCGTTAAAGTCACCGTCTGTGCAGACAATCTCATCCAATTCTCCATCGTGCTGTCGCATCGTAACAAAACCTCCATCCAAACAGATCTTGCACGCCTATAAAAAGCGGTCACAAAACCAGATCAACAGCGTTTTAAACTGCCGTCGGCATTTTTTATGGCGTTTTGGTTATACTTTTAGTTGCTGTTATTGCTTTTAGTAAGTGGCAACAAGTGTGCGTACCTGTGTGTGTGTTGCTTTTTTTGTGACTTTGCCTATGACAATTGAATAGCCTACGGCTAGAATAAACATATAGGTGGGTGAGGCATTCATTCATTCGATGGAAAGTAAGACATAACTTTACTTAAAACAAATATAGATTAAAAAAAATATAAATATTCTTTTCTTTTTCCTAACCATATAATAGTAACCAGACTAATACTTAATTAAGAGGTGGTTTTAAAAGAAATAGTTGGACAGTTACAGTGTCCAAGAACAAAAGTAAGAGAAACTACTTAAAGATATACGAAAGGATAAAAAAAGACCCTTAACATTGATAAGAGTTTATGGAGTTCTCCATAGCACACAAACCGAAATAATTTCGCTTACTTTGAATCGATCTTTGATTTTTCATTTCAAAACAACTAGTTTAAGCCAAACAAAATTGACATAAATGTAGGAAATGAAGTGTCAGGCAGGCATAATCATGGCAATCGTTTGGTACCGAGTGAGCGAGACAGAACGACACGCAGCGGCCGTACCTATCTGGTCGACTCACTCACGTAAATAAAGCAGAAGCGTTGATCGAAAAGCACTCGCAATCGTACTCTCGCCTCGATCACATGGCACACCCAAATTTGTCGCTAAGGCCATTATAATAATTAATAAATATATGTATTCTTAACACAAAGAAACATTGTTAATAAATAATAAAAAGTTTAAATAAGGAAATCACATCCTTTAATAATATTGAATTAAATAACCAGGAATAATTCCAATTCTACAACTGGGGGCTCAACCGAGATTTCTGGCCCAAGACAATTAGTGAAAATCGTGTGTGTGTGTGTGTGAAGTTCGCAAATGAACAGAAAATTGTTAAAATTGCATGCATTAACGTGTAATATATATACAAAGTCAAGGTTGTTGGCGAACGAATTTCAAAAGACGCAACCACTACAAGTTCAAAAACTAGTGGAAGTTGGCGTGACTGTACGAGAGGCGACGAGTGGACGGTGAGACGGTGAGCGGTCGGACGACGCAAGAAGAGCGTCACCCAGAATTTTGGCGCCGTTTCGGCAAAAGTCGGCAGCTGAAGTTGAGAGCAGCTCGAGAAGGGTGGTGACTCGAGAGGAAAGAGAGAGAGCAGACAGCGGACACGAAATTGATGAAAATTAGTGTTCACTGTGGAAGCAGACAGACGGAGAGAGCAGACAGCGGACACGAAGTTGATGATAACCAGTGTTCACTGTGGAAGCAGACAGACGGAGAGAGCAGACAGCGGACACGAAGTTGATGATAACCAGTGTTCACTGTGGAAGCAGACAGACGGAGATAGCAGACAGAGGGCACGAAGTTGATGATAACCAGTGTTCACTGTGGAAGCAGACGGACGGAGATAGCAGACAGAGGGCACGAAGTTGATGAAAATTAGTGGTCACTGTGGAAGCAGACAGACGGAGAGAGCAGACAGAGGGCACGAAGTTGATGATAACCAGTGTTCACTGTGGAAGCAGACAGACGGAGAGAGCAGACAGAGGGCACGAAGTTGATGATAACCAGTGTTCACTGTGGGAAGCAGACAGACGGAGAGAGCAGACAGAGAGCACGAAGTTGGTGATAACTAGTGTTCACTGTGGAAACGGAAAACCAAAGGAGAACAGAAAGCGGAGAACAGAAACCGTTACAAAAGCAGACGACGCCGACAAGACCAAACGAGAAGGCAGCAGACACGAAGTTGAGACAATTGGTGTGGAAGCAGACAAAGAGAGATCACGAGAACGAGTGGAAAACAGCCGAGTGAGTAGCGACAACAGAGTGAGTGGCAACAGAGAGCGAACCGAACAGTTGCTACAGAGATATTGAGTGGCTCCATAGAGCAGGACGACTATAGTTGGGTGAGCTGTTTAATTATTGTCTTGAGTGTGAGTTACTTTGCTTGCACAGCGAAACCAGACTGGTGGCAAAAATATCGACGAAATTGATGCGAGCTGCAGAGAGCACATTTCTAAGAATCGTCTGAATTAAACCATAACCTAACACAATTTGACCTACATTAACATAGTGTGTAAATCTTGTTAAGTCGTAACAAATTTGATTGATTAATACTACTGTTGAGGAACCAATTGTCATTTGACTTGCATTGCTATACGCAGCAAGGCAAAGACTCATGAATGATCTTGCACATCTCACAATGCTTTTGTTTTTGTATTTTCTCTTAAGTTTTCTAGAATATACTGGCGTCAGTCTGGTATGCTCTGTCTCTGTCACTCTTTATAAACCTATATGACCTACGTAGTTGCGTAAGAATTGAAAATTTAGTAATAAGCAAGCAAACGAACGATCAAGACGTGTTCTGGCAGTGGCAGACACAGTTCAGTGAAATTTAAGTAAAAATAAAGTTAAGTTCTTATGAGATATTAAACACAGTGGTTTATTGTTCATCATAATTTGGTCCTTCGAGCCGGATCGTTGGGCATTGTTTGTTTGTTACTCATTGCTTAATAATTTGTTGCAACGTGGTTGCAATTAATTGTTAACCTCAAAGTTAGTAGTCGATAGTTCTGGCCTACTATCGAATAGACAATCGCGTGCTTATTGGAAAAAGCGCGGACAAACGGTGGCGCCACTCGCCTATCGGTATCTGTTATCGATATAATCGACGAGATCGTGAGGGAACACATCTCTGGAAAAAGACGCGTCTTGAAATTTTTGGTCCACACAAGCAGTGGAGATTTCTTGGTATTTCATCATGGAGGAAATGAAAACATTCATAAAGGCCAGAGGAAGATTGAAGACAACCATTACCCGCATATATGGATATGCAGAGAATCCTGCACAGGATGCCGACGTCTTCGCAATTGACACCAAATTGGAAACTTTGTCCAATGCGTGGAACGAGTTCGTGAAGTCTGGCGACGAATTGGCCAAATACGACAAACTAGAGGGTTATGTGGACCCTACCGAAGACTTCGGGATATACGAGGAGAAATATGAAATAGCAAATGCCCGCCTTAAGGCTTTACGAGCTGCCTTGGCTCCGTCTGGCAAGTTGGAAGAAATCGGCGCGGCTGGTAACGATGGTTCGCTCTTCCAAGGAATTCTGCAACAAATGCAGAATCAACAGCAACAACTACAACTCCAGATGCAGCGTCAAATGGAACTCCAGATGCAAGTCAAATGGAACACCAGCGGCGGCAAATGGAGCAGCAGCAACTATTGGTTGAGAGATTGCTCTCGCCACAGCAATCTTCGTCTTCGTCAGGCTCACAGTCGGTTGCAACAGCGGCACCAAGAGATTGTGAGTTACCGAAAATCAACATCAAGCCCTTCGGTGGAGATTACAAGGAATGGCATGCCTTTAAAGACCTGTTTGAGAGTACCATTCACGGAAAGACAACTTTAACGAATATCCAAAAGTTTCATCACCTTAAGTCATGCGTCATAGGAGAAGCAGCGATACTCATCCAGCATCTGCCCGTAGTGGATGCAAATTACGTCACTGCATGGAAATCATTGAGTGATCGATATGAAAAGCCCCGTTACTTGGTGAATTTACTGATGGACACATTCACCGCATTGCCAAAAGCTGTTGGGCAAAACTCATCATCGCTACGCGCTCTGACTTGCGGAGCCAGTGATGTTATTCGGGCTTTAGACGCTTCTGGACAAACGGGCCGTGACTGTTGGCTCATATACTTGCTCATCAACAAGGTTGATGAGGCTACCCGACGTGAATGGATCGACAAAAGCCAAGATATCGAAAATCCTACCATTGAAGAGTTGCTCAAGTTTTTGGACTCACGATGCGATCGCCTTGAGCTCAGTCAAGTTATCGATCATGTAGCGAGCAAACCGAGGGATGAAAAGGGAAAAAGGCAAGCACGCACCATGCTTGCCATTACAGGTAATTGTATGAAATGTCATAGTACTGAGCACATACTGTCGGCTTGTCCTCAATTCCAGAGCTTGACTGTCAAGCAACGTTACACCTTTGCGAAGGAGAAACATATGTGTTTTAATTGTTTGAGAACTGGACATGGAGTAAGCGCTTGTGGCTCGAAGTCTTCTTGCAAGTATTGCAAGCGCCGCCATCATTCTATGCTGCATTCTGAAGGCCATTCTACACAGCAAAATAGCTCAGAGCAGCACCAAGGCAACTCAGGCCAGGTTTCTGAGGAGTCACCAGCGGCATCAGCGATAGCAATGATGAATGTTACCAGACCCAGTAAGCCAAATGGCCAACGAAGAAGCACTCTACCTACTGCATTGGTACACGTCCGAAATTCTCAAGGAGCCTTGCTGACGTGCCGTATTTTATTGGATAGCGCCTCAGACTTGTCATTCATTTCGGAACGGTGCGTACAGACGTTGGGGCTTGCACGTTCGCCATTTCGAGTTGCCACATCGGGCATCTCAGACGTCAAGGCGGGAATAACCAGAGGTTTCTGCTCTCTCCAGATGATGTCTCGTGTGTCGAGTCATTGCATCGATATTAAAGCTCACATTTTAGGAAAGATCACCTCACCATTGGCACGTGAAAACATTGATGCTTCATCACTGTCGGTATTTAAGGGATACCAAATGGCTGACCCTGACTTCAGAACTAACGCCTCAATCGACATTTTGCTGGGCAATGATTGCATTTGGTTAGTTCTCACCGGAGAGAAGTTATGCGATGGTCAAGGGCACCCTATTGCAGTTAACACCATATTTGGATGGGTAATCACATCGGTATACACTTCAAGATTGCAAACATCATCTACGTCATTGCTGACTACGGTTAATATAGATGGACTACTGCAAAGATTTTGGGAACTAGAGGAAGTTCCATCACACACAACTGTAAACAAAGAGGATGAAAAGGTCGAAACGCACTTCCGGCGTACCCACAACCGCAACTCGAATGGAAGATACATAGTCGATTTGCCCTTCAAGGAACAAAACCCACAATTTGCGGATACATTTCAAGGAGCGAGATCGCGCTTTCTCGCAGTCGAGCGTCGTCTAATGAAGGACTCCAGCTTGAAGTTAAAATATACTCAGTTTATGAGAGAGTATATCCAGCTGGGTCACATGAAGGAAGTAGCTGCAGACGAAGACACAAACGTATGTAAGAAGTCATTCTATTTGCCACACCATCCAGTCATAGGCGCCAAGCTGCGGGTGGTGTTCGATGGATCATTTCAAGATCGGGATGGACGATCTCTTAACGACGCACTTCACATTGGCCCATGTATACAACGCAACCTCTTCAACGTTTGTCTGCGTTTTCGAATGCACAGATTCGTATTTTCTGCGGACATCGTCAAAATGTTCAGACAGATTTTAGTGGCCCCTGAACATCAGAATTTTCAACGAATCCTTTGGAGAGAAGACCCTGAGGAACCATTGAAGCATTACAAGTTGACCACAGTCACCTATGGCACGGCATGTGCACCGTTTCTGGCAGTTAGAGTGCTGGAACAACTGGCAACTGATCACGAATACGAGTTTCCAAGGGCGGCTAGGATACTTTTGGATGATTTCTACGTCGATGACGTACTGACAGGAGCCATGAACGAACAAGAACTGCTCGACATTAAGGAAGAGCTGATACTCCTTATGTCACGGGCACAATTGGAGCTAAGCAAATGGGTCTCGAATAGTAAACGAATTGCCAGCAACGAGGGAAATGAAATCGATTTCTCAAAGATGGCAGCAAAGGTGCTTGGGCTGCATTGGCGTCCTGGAGAAGACGTCCTAACATATAAGGTTTCATTATCGGAACATATGACTTGTACGAAGCGACAAGTGCTATCTGACACGGCACGCATCTTTGACCCACTCGGCATTTTGGCGCCAGTGGTGATCAAGTTTAAAATTCTGCTCCAAGAATTATGGCTGCTTAATCTGGATTGGGACTCGGAACTGCCAACGAAGCAAGCGCACTTATGGCAAACATTCAGAAAGGACATTTTCACGTTAAGGAACTTGAAGATACCACGATTTGTAGACAATCAACCCGATGACATCGAACTCCATGGATTTTCAGATGCTTCGTTAAAGGCTTACTCTGCTGTCATTTACAACCGTGTGACACACCTAGATGGAAGCATCGGAGTGGCACTCATTGCAGCTAAAACAAGAGTTTCACCATTAAAGCAGAAGTCGTTGCCACGGTTGGAACTTTGCGGAGCTCTACTATTAGCTCGTTTATTCCAAGCAGTAAGGTCTGGTCTGCGCCAGAAGGATGTTAAGATACACGCATGGACCGATTCTACAATCGTTTTGTCATGGCTTTCGCATCAACCCTGTAAACTTAAAACATTTGTTGCCAACCGAACGGCAGAAATACTAGAGACCATACCACGTAGCGCTTGGAGACATGTCAGCACTAAAGAGAATCCTGCGGATTGTGCATCACGAGGCATGCTAGCGAGTGACTTAATTAACTTTGATCTATGGTGGAAGGGACCATCTTGGCTGCACGACTGTACACTATACTCAGAGACAATGAATAGACCACCAACTTGCTGCTCAATTCTCAAGCCAGCAGCAGAACTTGAGTTCAAAACCAAAATCTTGACAACCATTTCCAAGGATATTGAGGATTCCCCATTTGAGGTACTACTCGGAAGGACATCATCTTGGATCAGACTGGTTCGAGTGGTCGCATATGTATTCCGCTTCGTTCATCGAATCAAATCAAGCAAGTCTAAATATTCAGGACCTCTAAAGTTCGATGAAGTTACCAGAGCAAGGAAGTTTTGCCTACGACAGGCACAAAATCAATTCAATGACGATAGACAGCTGCTTTTGAGGAAGCAATCGGTGGAGCGACGATCAATTTTAAGCAAACTATCTCCCTTCGTTGACGAAGATGGAATTGTACGTGTGGGTGGACGTTTGGAAAGGTCGCAATTGCCTGCAGATGCCAAGCATCCAGTAGTTTTGCCGAAACAACATCGCCTTGTGGAATTGCTGCTGAAACATGAGCATAAGGTCAATCTTCATCCAGGAGTTTCAGCAATGTTTGTAATAATTCGCCAGAAATATTGGATCATTGGCGCACGAAACCTTATTCGACGTATCACACATGAGTGTTTAAACTGTTTTAGACAGCGCCATCACACAGCAAATCAGTTTATGGCCAATTTACCGGCTGTTCGAGTGCGACAAGCCTTTCCATTTGAGCATACTGGATGCGATTATGCTGGACCTATCTTGTTGAAGGTTCACAAGGGACGAAACCCCAGGAAGGAAAAGGGCTACATTTGCCTGTTTGTATGTATGGTTACTTCAGCTCTTCATCTGGAGCTGGCCACTGATCTCAGCACCGACACATTCTTGGCGGCATTAAAACGTTTTATGGCTCGTCGTGGGAAGTGCTCCCAAATGTATAGCGATAACGGGCGCAACTTTGTTGGTGCAAAACGTGCACTAGACGAAATGGTACAGCTTCTCGCTTCACGCGAGCACAATGATGTCGTTTCAAAAGCCCTTGCGGATCAAGGCATCAAATGGAATTTTATTCCTCCATATTCACCACACTGGGGTGGTAAGTGGGAGTCGGCAGTACGCTCGGTTAAGCTGCATTTGCGACGTGTAATAGGAACCAACGTCCTCACCTTTGAGCAGATGCACACACTGCTCTCGCAAATAGAATCTGTCGTTAATTCGCGACCATTGTGCACAGCATCGGATACTGAAATTGCCTACCTGTCACCGGCACATTTCTTAATTGGCAGAACATATACAGCAGTTCCTGAAGACGGCTATTTGCAGATTCCGACCAATCGATTGAGCTACTGGCAGCATGTTCAAGCAATGCTTCAAGGATTTTGGAAGCGTTGGCATCAAGAATACTTGACATCGCTACAACAGCGCCCGAAATGGACCACCAAGTTACCAAACATTGCGATCGGTAAACTTGTACTCATCAAGGACTCTAACGCGCCTCCATCGGCATGGCTCTTAGGACGGGTAACTCAGGTGTTCACAGGAGATGATGGCCTCGTCAGAGCGGTTCAGGTTCTCACCAAATCAGGAGAAGTCACTCGCCCTATCACAAAGATTGCAGCCCTACCGGGTTCAGAAACGGAGTTTCAGGGGGGGCGGGATGTTGAGGAACCAATTGTCATTTGACTTGCATTGCTATACGCAGCAAAGCAAAGACTCATGAATGATCTTGCACATCTCACAATGCTTTTGTTTTTGTATTTTCTCTTAAGTTTTCTAGAATATACTGGCGTCAGTCTGGTATGCTCTGTCTCTGTCACTCTTTATAAACCTATATGACCTACGTAGTTGCGTAAGAATTGAAAATTTAGTAATAAGCAAGCAAACGAACGATCAAGACGTGTTCTGGCAGTGGCAGACACAGTTCAGTGAAGTTTAAGTAAAAATAAAGTTAAGTTCTTATGAGATATTAAACACAGTGGTTTATTGTTCATCAACTACCTATATATTACTATACCAATCTTGTTAAGCAATATAACTGTAATTGAGTGAAATGGATCGAGGTGAGATTCTAACGTTGCGTATTGAGGAGTTGCGCACTAAATTGAGAGAGTTAGGGCTAGAGACTACAGGCCTTAAAGCAGAGCTGCAAACGCGTTTACTCGCTCACTACGATCTAATAGAAATTGAGAATGACGGGCAGGAGGCAGATTTCGCCTCGGCTAGAACAATTCGAGAAGTCCCGAACACAGATGGGCAAAGGTCATGGTTCACACTAAAAGATGTGGAGGGGAAGCGTTTCAGAGTTTTGCGGTTTAGGTTCGATTGATGTTGTACAATGGATTAGGGAGCTAGAAGAATGCGCTTTAACCGTACAGTGGAGTCAGTTACAGCTTTTTGTGTATGCAAAACAATTGTTAAAGGGAGCTGCATTAGTAAGAGAGATATTTGTAGTTGGGAGTCCCTGAAAGTAGCTTTGAAAAACGAATTTAGAGTAAAGGTTTCATCAGCAGAAGTTCATAGAAGACTGAGCAATCGACAGTTAAAGAGAGGTGAGAACTTGTATGAGTTTTTGTATTCGTTAATGGAAATCGCAAAGCCAATCGATTTGGATGACGAAAGTTTAATCGAGTATTTCGTAGAAGGTATACCAGACATGAGAGCAAATAAGGCATTATTGTATCAGGCGAGAACAGTGGATGCGTTAAAAGTTCAAATAGAGACCTACTTAAAATCCTATGATCCTAGAAAGTCGTCAAAGAAAACAACATTCGAGTCATCTGTTCACAAGCATGGTAGAGATAATAGAGAGAAAAATTCGACAACAAAAGATGATCGCAAATGTTTTAAGTGTGGTGATCTTTCACACATGATGAGAGACTGTAACAAGAAAACGTTTACTTGTTTTAAATGTGGCAAAACAGGCCATCGTTCGTTTGAATGTAAAGATAAAGATACCACCAAAGTTGAAAGCACCAATGTTGTAGATGATAAATTAATAAAAGCATCAGGTAAATTTACTGATTCGGGTTTGGAGTTGAAAGATACAGGAGCAAATTTAAATCTCATACGTAAAAGCGTGTTTGTTAAACTCGGAATTAAGTCACTAACTGGATATTCGAAGACCCTTACAGGCATTGGTGGAAGTCAGGTGATGACTTTCGGTAGTTTTAGCATAACTGTCAAGATAGATGGCATTGAGATGGAAGTCGAGTTTCATATCGTTCCTGATGAAGACATGGCATATGAGGCAATTTTGGGTAGAACCATATTAGATCACGTCGATTTGGTTGTTACCAAGAAAGGTACAAAGTTTGTGAGCATCAACAGAAAAGAATCACTGTGTAACGCGAATAAATCTTGTGCTGAGTTGTTTGAGGAATTTGAAAGTATGTGTATGCACAGTGCAGAACAGAATAAATTGGAAATCAAGAGTGAATTGTCACATATCAGTGCAGAAATCGGTAGTGAAGTCAAGAAGTTGATTAATAGTTACAAACCTATTAGAAATACAAACACTCCTATAGAAATGAAGATTGTACTAACGGATGAGTTGCCAGTTTATCAGCATCCAAGGCGTCTAGCAGAGTCTGATCAGAAAATCGTTGATAGTATAGTACAAGAATGGTTAGAGGAGAAGATAATAAGGCCAAGTTTTTCCGAATATGCTTCGCCTGTTGTACTTGTAACAAAGAAGAATGGGAAAAAGCGTCTGTGCTGCGATTACAGAAAGCTATATGAGAAAGTGGTCCGAGATAATTTTCCTATGCCACAGATGGACACCGTATTAGAAAAACTTCAAAGTGCGTTGGTTTACACTACTTTAGATCTAACAAACGGGTTTTTCCATGTTCCTGTTGAGGAAAAATCTCAGAAGTACACTGCATTCGTAACTCAGAATGGTCAGTATGAATTCCTGTACGTACCATTCGGAATTTCCAACTCTCCAGCAGTTTTTACCAGATTTATAATGGCAGTAATGAGAGAATCAGTAAAGAATGGAGATGCAGTGGTGTATATGGACGATATAATTATACCAAGTGTTAGCGTGAATGATGGTCTAATTAAACTGCGGAAAATGGGTTGAGAATAAACTGGGAGAAATGTCAGATACTGCAGAGTAAAGTAAATTTTTTGGGCTATATAGTTGAAAATGGAAGTATTAAGCCAAGTAAGGAGAAGACTGATGCCGTTTCAAGATTCCCGATCCCACATGATAAGAAGTCAGTTCAACGATTTTTAGGGTTAACATCGTATTTCCGTAAATTTATCGAAGGATACGCAGTAACAGCTAAGCCCTTGACTGACATTTTGCGAAAGGACAACAAGTTTGAGTTTAAAGAATTGCAAATGGTAGCGTTTGAGCAATTGAAGTTAGCATTGATCAAAGGTCCTGTTTTAAAGCTATACAATCCTAAGCTAGAGACTGAAATTCACACTGATGCCTCGAAACACGGTTTCGGAGCTGCGCTTTTTACAGAAAGATTCAGAAGATGGTTTATTCCATCCGGTACAATATATGAGTCGGAAAACTAAACCTTGCGAAGAGAAGTATGATTCATATGAACTTGAGGTTTTAGCAGTTATTGGAGCATTAATAAAGTGGCGTATATATGTGTTAGGATTGAGATTTAAGATTGTCACAGATTGTAATGCGTTCACGATGACAATGAAAAAGAAAGAGGTTCCGTTGCGTGTAGCACGTTGGGCAATGTACCTACAAGATTTCGATTATTAGATCGAACATCGTTCAGGTTCAAAGATGCGGCATGTGGATGCCTTGAGCCGTTTATCTTGTTTTCTGCTAACTGACACTATAACCCATAAATTAAGGGAAGCACAGTTGTCAGATGATTGGACTAAATTGATTAGGAGCTTAGTTCTCACTCGCCCTATCACAAAGATTGCAGCCCTACCGGGTTCAGAAACGGAGTTTCAGGGGGGGGCGGGATGTTGAGGAACCAATTGTCATTTGACTTGCATTGCTATACGCAGCAAGGCAAAGACTCATGAATGATCTTGCACATCTCACAATGCTTTTGTTTTTGTATTTTCTCTTAAGTTTTCTAGAATATACTGGCGTCAGTCTGGTATGCTCTGTCTCTGTCACTCTTTATAAGCCTATATGACCTACGTAGTTGCGTAAGAATTGAAAATTTAGTAATAAGCAAGCAAACGAACGATCAAGACGTGTTCTGGCAGTGGCAGACACAGTTCAGTGAAGTTTAAGTAAAAATAAAGTTAAGTTCTTATGAGAAATTAAACACAGTGGTTTATTGTTCATCAACTACCTATATATTACTATACCAATCTTGTTAAGCAATATAACTGTAATTGAGTGAAATGGATCGAGGTGAGATTCTAACGTTGCGTATTGAGGAGTTGCGCACTAAATTGAGAGAGTTAGGGCTAGAGACTACAGGCCTTAAAGCAGAGCTGCAAACGCGTTTACTCGCTCACTACGATCTAATAGAAATTGAGAATGACGGGCAGGAGGCAGATTTCGCCTCGGCTAGAACAATTCGAGAAGTCCCGAACACAGATGGGCAAAGGTCATGGTTCACACTAAAAGATGTGGAGGGAAGCGTTTCAGAGTTTTGCGGTTTAGGTTCGATTGATGTTGTACAATGGATTAGGGAGCTAGAAGAATGCGCTTTAACCGTACAGTGGAGTCAGTTACAGCTTTTTGTGTATGCAAAACAATTGTTAAAGGGAGCTGCATTAGTAAGAGAGATATTTGTAGTTGGGAGTCCCTGAAAGTAGCTTTGAAAAACGAATTTAGAGTAAAGGTTTCATCAGCAGAAGTTCATAGAAGACTGAGCAATCGACAGTTAAAGAGAGGTGAGAACTTGTATGAGTTTTTGTATTCGTTAATGGAAATCGCAAAGCCAATCGATTTGGATGACGAAAGTTTAATCGAGTATTTCGTAGAAGGTATACCAGACATGAGAGCAAATAAGGCATTATTGTATCAGGCGAGAACAGTGGATGCGTTAAAAGTTCAAATAGAGACCTACTTAAAATCCTATGATCCTAGAAAGTCGTCAAAGAAAACAACATTCGAGTCATCTGTTCACAAGCATGGTAGAGATAATAGAGAGAAAAATTCGACAACAAAAGATGATCGCAAATGTTTTAAGTGTGGTGATCTTTCACACATGATGAGAGACTGTAACAAGAAAACGTTTACTTGTTTTAAATGTGGCAAAACAGGCCATCGTTCGTTTGAATGTAAAGATAAAGATACCACCAAAGTTGAAAGCACCAATGTTGTAGATGATAAATTAATAAAAGCATCAGGTAAATTTACTGATTCGGGTTTGGAGTTGAAAGATACAGGAGCAAATTTAAATCTCATACGTAAAAGCGTGTTTGTTAAACTCGGAATTAAGTCACTAACTGGATATTCGAAGACCCTTACAGGCATTGGTGGAAGTCAGGTGATGACTTTCGGTAGTTTTAGCATAACTGTCAAGATAGATGGCATTGAGATGGAAGTCGAGTTTCATATCGTTCCTGATGAAGACATGGCATATGAGGCAATTTTGGGTAGAACCATATTAGATCACGTCGATTTGGTTGTTACCAAGAAAGGTACAAAGTTTGTGAGCATCAACAGAAAAGAATCACTGTGTAACGCGAATAAATCTTGTGCTGAGTTGTTTGAGGAATTTGAAAGTATGTGTATGCACAGTGCAGAACAGAATAAATTGGAAATCAAGAGTGAATTGTCACATATCAGTGCAGAAATCGGTAGTGAAGTCAAGAAGTTGATTAATAGTTACAAACCTATTAGAAATACAAACACTCCTATAGAAATGAAGATTGTACTAACGGATGAGTTGCCAGTTTATCAGCATCCAAGGCGTCTAGCAGAGTCTGATCAGAAAATCGTTGATAGTATAGTACAAGAATGGTTAGAGGAGAAGATAATAAGGCCAAGTTTTTCCGAATATGCTTCGCCTGTTGTACTTGTAACAAAGAAGAATGGGAAAAAGCGTCTGTGCTGCGATTACAGAAAGCTATATGAGAAAGTGGTCCGAGATAATTTTCCTATGCCACAGATGGACACCGTATTAGAAAAACTTCAAAGTGCGTTGGTTTACACTACTTTAGATCTAACAAACGGGTTTTTCCATGTTCCTGTTGAGGAAAAATCTCAGAAGTACACTGCATTCGTAACTCAGAATGGTCAGTATGAATTCCTGTACGTACCATTCGGAATTTCCAACTCTCCAGCAGTTTTTACCAGATTTATAATGGCAGTAATGAGAGAATCAGTAAAGAATGGAGATGCAGTGGTGTATATGGACGATATAATTATACCAAGTGTTAGCGTGAATGATGGTCTAATTAAACTGCGGAAAATGGGTTGAGAATAAACTGGGAGAAATGTCAGATACTGCAGAGTAAAGTAAATTTTTTGGGCTATATAGTTGAAAATGGAAGTATTAAGCCAAGTAAGGAGAAGACTGATGCCGTTTCAAGATTCCCGATCCCACATGATAAGAAGTCAGTTCAACGATTTTTAGGGTTAACATCGTATTTCCGTAAATTTATCGAAGGATACGCAGTAACAGCTAAGCCCTTGACTGACATTTTGCGAAAGGACAACAAGTTTGAGTTTAAAGAATTGCAAATGGTAGCGTTTGAGCAATTGAAGTTAGCATTGATCAAAGGTCCTGTTTTAAAGCTATACAATCCTAAGCTAGAGACTGAAATTCACACTGATGCCTCGAAACACGGTTTCGGAGCTGCGCTTTTACAGAAAGATTCAGAAGATGGTTTATTCCATCCGGTACAATATATGAGTCGGAAAACTAAACCTTGCGAAGAGAAGTATGATTCATATGAACTTGAGGTTTTAGCAGTTATTGGAGCATTAATAAAGTGGCGTATATATGTGTTAGGATTGAGATTTAAGATTGTCACAGATTGTAATGCGTTCACGATGACAATGAAAAAGAAAGAGGTTCCGTTGCGTGTAGCACGTTGGGCAATGTACCTACAAGATTTCGATTATTAGATCGAACATCGTTCAGGTTCAAAGATGCGGCATGTGGATGCCTTGAGCCGTTTATCTTGTTTTCTGCTAACTGACACTATAACCCATAAATTAAGGGAAGCACAGTTGTCAGATGATTGGACTAAATTGATTAGGAGCTTAGTTCAACAGAAAGGATATGAAGATTTTTACATTGAAAACGAAATATTGTTAAAGGACCCTAATCGAGAACTTATTGTCGTTCCCTCGCAGATTGAAAAGGAAATAATACAGATTGCACATAGACAAGGACATTTTGGAGCTAGACAGACTCAGGATATCGTAGAAAAATCGTATTATATTCCAAAATTAAAAGAGAAGGTAGTCCGTGTTGTTGAGTGTTGCGTGGAAGATCAGCCATTGATGACATATCACATTGATCACGTTGGCCCGATGGAGGTCACAACAAAGCGTTACAATCACATACTTGTTATTGTTGATGGGTTCTCTAAGTTTGTATGGTTGTATCCGACTCGTGGAACAGGAGTCGAGGAAGTACTTAGTTCTCTTGAAAGGCAGGCCATAATTTTTGGTAACCCGATGAAAATAATTTCTGACAGGGGAGCAGCATTCACGTCCAATGCGTTTAAGGAATATTGTAACAGACAGGATATACAGCATTTACTGATAGCAACAGGTGTACCCCGTGGCAACGGCCAAGTAGAAAGGATGCATAAGATAATAGTTCCAATGATTTCAAAGTTAAGTCAAGAGAATGAGGGAAACTGGTACAAGTATGTAGGTCGTGTGCAACAATTTATTAATAATACTGCTCCAAGAAGTACAAGAGTTACACCTTTTAAGATTTTGACAGGAATAGAGATGCGTAGTCCTGATGATCCCAAAATGAGAAAGCTGATAACCGATTCGTTAATAGAAGAATTAGACTGTGGTCGTGATGAGATTAGAGCGGAGGCTCGAAAGAATATAGATGAAATACAGCAGGAAATGAAAAGAACGTTCGACAAAAACAGGAAATGTGAAAGAAAATACAATTTAAACGAGTTAGTGGCGATTAAACGTACGCAGTATGGGACAGGTCAAAAGTTGAGAGGTAAATACTTAGGACCATATAAAGTTACGAAGGTGAATAGGCACGGTCGATACGACGTCGAGAAGGTTGGCGACGGTGAAGGACCTTGTAAGACCTCAACAGTGGCTGAGTTCATGAAACCTTGGCTAGGATCATTCGGGTCGAATGACTTGTCAGGACAGCCGATTGTAGGAAATGAAGTGTCAGGCAGGCATAATCATGGCAATCGTTTGGTACCGAGTGAGCGAGACAACGACACGCAGCGGCCGTACCTATCTGGTCGACTCACTCACGAAAATAAAGCAGAAGCGTTGATCGAAAAGCACTCGCAATCGTACTCTCGCCTCGATCACATCGCACACCCAAATTTGTCGCTAAGGCCATTATAATAATTAATAAATATATGTATTCTTAACACAAAGAAACATTGTTAATAAATAATAAAAAGTTTAAATAAGGAAATCACATCCTTTAATAATATTGAATTAAATAACCAGGAATAATTCCAATTCTACATAAATTCTATTAAGATTGTGATAAAATGTATGAAAAATATTTATTAAATGCATTATTTTCAATTCCACTGCATGTTTACATGTTTCTCTCTCGCGGTTGGTTGCATACCTCATTCAAGATTTAAGATATTAGACAACAACATTGCATAAATTGTTACAACTTTGCAATAAAACGATACAACACGCGCTTTTCGCATTAAAATAATAAATATATATATGAAGCAATTTAGTAATTAGTAAGAATTTGCCAGTTGAAAATTATTATGGGCAAGTGAATAAAAGTCAAGCGAAACAAGCGATTAGAAGTCAGGAAGGCGGCAAAAATATGTTTCTATATATAACAGCGATGTTTCCCTATAATAACAACAACAACAACTAACAAGTAAAACCAGTATAGCCTATATAGAGTACCATCCAAAAAAAAAAAAAAAGTAAAAATCATCTGTACAAAACGAAAAGTGACAATTTAATTGCGTCAAAAGCAGTATTCGATTGGCGGCGATAAAGCAGTCTAGCGACACTTTGCCCCACTTCAACTTCAACTTCAATTGGACGACTTGGCGCACGGAGCACATGAGGCACACGGCACACGGTTTAATTGAGAAGAGATCATAAAAAATGCTTATTGCTTGTTTATAAGCACTAGATCGAACCGATCGAATCGATGGGTTATTGAGTATGAATTGGATTGAGTTTTTGTTTTTTATTTTGCAGATGATTGCCATTTTTCTTTTTTTTGCCTACCGAAAATGTATCAATAAACGTAGCCAAATATTTTAGTATTTCAAACAAGTTTTTCTTTTTATTGATTTTGCTGATTAACAGAGCGAAAAATTATAAATTCTTGAGTTGGTTATCATCTAGTTAAGGGGGGGGACCTAAAAGTGTTTTCCTCTGCTTATCAGTGGGCAATCCAGGGATCTTACGATAGAGATGGGTTTGAGAAAGGCCATTAGAGTCCTAGTCAACTAATACTTGAGTAAGATTGTAACACGTCCAAAACCCTGAGCTTTCCGAAGGAAAGAAGACGTTCAACTTTTTTTTTTTTTTTTTTTTTAACGTTTAATATATATTTGTTGAATCTACTCTTAAATTAGAGCCTAACAACAAGTTTGAGATATTTTTCTTAATCTAGTACTTAATATAAATCCTGGGGATATTGCAGGCGGCCCGAATCACTTGTTATTGGGTTGGTCTGTCATTTCTTTTAAGACGAGTTCTATTATTAGTTCGCGTAAGGGAATTGGCAAGAACATTTGGGTGTGCATCCAGTTTCGCAGAATACTTTAGTTGTTGACTACCTATTTCAGATTTTAAGCTAGCTGTGACTTTTTTGCCTCGATGTGCTTGCGCCAAGTTAGTTTTCTGTCTAGGTGGATGCCAAGGTAAGTGACATCCTCGGCTTGAGGAACTGGTACGTTGTTTAGCATTAGAGCTGGACAGTTTCTTCTGTTAAGCGTAAATGTAACATGTTTGCATTTCTGCTCGTTGACCCGGATACGCCAGGTTGCTAGCCATTCCTCTACCACCTTGAGGTGTTCCTCTAATTTTGCAGAGGCTTGTATTGGGCATTTGGATCTGCTGAGGATTGCCGTGTCATCGGCAAAAGTGGACGTTGTAAGTCCTAAACTCGTTGGTAAGTCTGCAGTGTACAGTAGGTAGAGCAATGGGCCGAGTACACTGCCTTGCGGTACACCAGCTTTGATTTCAAAATCAGCAGAGACGGAGCCATTACATCTTACAGCGAATTGCCTATTGTAAAGGTAAGATTCCATGAGTTTGTGGGTGTACTGTGGCAGTTTTTGCCGGATTTTGAACATCAGACCCTCCAGCCAAACTCTATCGAAAGCCTGGGCAACGTCGAGAAAGACAGCCGCACAGTATTCTTTTAGTTCGAATGCTGTTCGTATTTCGGATGTTATGCGATTGACTTGTTCAATTGTACCATGTTTTTCGCGAAAGCCGAACTGGTGTGAAGGGATTGTGTTCTCCGATGCCAGAAATGAGTTTAGTCGGATCTGCAGGACCTTTTCAAAAAGCTTCGAAAGACATGGCAGCAAACTAATTGGCCTATAGGATGATGGCTGGGTTTTGTCCTTTCCCACTTTAGGAATCATGATAGTGGACCTTTTCCATGTTCTTGGGAAGTAGCCAATTTTTGCAGATGCATTGAATGGCAATGATAGGGAGTTCCAGGATCATTTTCGGTGTGATTAGGTCATGGCCAGGGGCTTTTTTTTGGCTTTATGTGGTTTTTAATAACTGCAGTGATCTCGTCCGATTGGAGTTCCGAGTACTCACTATTCGTTAGTGTGCTCGAAGGGGGAAGTACAGATGAGTTTGATGTTGGATTTGGCTGGAAAACCATTTTAAGATGTGTGGCAAATACGGATGCCCTCTCTTCGTCACTGCGGGCCCATCCACCGGTTGGACTCCTTATCGGTGAAATTGTCTCTGCAGGAGCGCTTAAAGTTGGGTGGGCTTTCCACAGAGGATGTTTAGTGCTGGTTGGGCTGAGCTTTTCTATGTATTTTCTTTGAGCCCAGCTTTCCTCTTGTCTTAACGCCTTGGAGAGGTTGCGATTAGCATGCCTTAGGCGAAGTTTTGCTGCTGGTGAGCGAGTAATCTGCCATTCTCTTCTTAGACGTCGTTTTTCCGTTACTAATTGTTCTATCCGCCGGTTCGTAGGCCTGTCAACAGGTTTAGTGTAAGAAGAGGCAGGTGGAGTAGACACTTTTGCTGCAGCTGCCATCATAGACTCAAGTGCAGAGACGCACATATCAATGTCCTCTGCAGCATCCAGTTTCGGCGAATAGTCAATGTGGGCACTCATGTACATTTTAAATTTAAGCCAATTTGTTTTGTTGTTCGTAAGCCTATATGGGCGATCAAGTACTTTGAGGTCTTGTTAATAGTGTGAATAATACTGGAGAGTGATCATGTTTTGATTGAGTGAGATCAATAGGGCTTCTAAGCCACTTGGAGTTTGCTGGCCAAGCTCTGGTGCGCTAGGTTGCGGATTCTGTAGATGGTGAAGTGACGGGGTCTCTTTTGCGGGCTCCGTCTGTCCAGTTCGGAGCACACTAGCGAAGGATACACTAGGACTGTATGTAGCAGGCATGTTAGATGATCTAACAGCCTTGGCGAAGAATACCTCGGGTGTAGTTTTAGAGGCGTTGACGGTGATTTTTGGTCCAGCTGGGGTTTTGCGCCCGTTTAGGTGAGATTTAAGATCCTTGAAGACAGGACATCCTCTGTAGTTGGCCGTGTGGTTCCCTCCACAGTTACTGCATAATCTTAGTGCGACATTGTTTCTGTCCTTGGTGCAAATGCCATCTTTATGATGTTCGCCACAGCCAACACACACTGACCTGAGATTGCAGTTGTTAGAGGTGTGGTTGTATTCCTGGCAGTTTTTACACTGCGGTGGTTGGTGTCTCTTATGGGGCTCCTCTACGGTGATTCTTCTGTGCAATAGGAGCTGTAGGTTGTAGATTGGGTGCACTTCATTTGGCTTCGACCGCTTTGCATCTGGTTGGAGCTCGATTTTAAAGAGCGGCTGTGCGACTTTGTTCCTGTTGATGATGTTGACAACGGATTTGACCGCAAACCCTTTTTCGACCAATGCGTCTGCTATTTCTTGAGTAGGGACCGATGGCTCAATCCCCTTCAACACAACCTGGAGCCCTTTACTGCTTTTTAGTTGGTAGGTATAGAAGTTGATGTTAGCATTACGGAGGTACTTTTCAATGATGCGGAAATTGTCCTCAGTTTGGGTTTGACATTTAATTTCTTTAATGTTACCCCTATTGAGAGGGGTTACAACAAAGTTATTTGCCCCTACTGTTTCTACTAGCTTCGAAATCAGGGCGCTGCAGTTGGCTCCACGGATGTATAAGGGGGTGGTCTAGCCGATTTAACTTTATCTACAGCGCCGGCTTGATCATCTTGCTGATCGGCAAGAATTTTAAAACGATTCCCGCTAAGGGGTGCTACTCGTTCATTTGGTTTGGTTATTTTCGGCGTGTTGCCACTTTTTTTCTTTTGCGGGCTTAGCTTCCGCTTAGTTATTTTAATATATCTATCCATTCCAGTTTGGACAGAAGTCGTTGGGTTTGCTATTGTGGCTGACTCAGGGCGACTTGTCGTTGACGGCTTGAGGCAGGTCAATACTTCGGCAGACGCTGCAGTAGTTGCTGTCAACGAGCTGACGGTGCTGGTCGGTGCAATCGGTGACCCAGTTATCGTTATTGATGGAGAAGCACACTGCTCTCTCCACGGTAAGTTGCTTTTGATTGCTGAGTGGCTGGCACTTTCGGTGTTATTGCTTACGTTAGCATTCAGTGGGGTCGGCGACACCACCGAAAAGTACGCGTTGTTGCGTTGGACCGAGAGTCGACGCTCACGTTGTTGTTGTACAATTAGTTCTTGTAGCTGTTGCTGTTGGGGATCGAGAGAGCTTGGGCCCGAATTGGTGGACATGGCTTTTGTAAAAATTACGCACTTTGTTGTTGCAACTTAGTATTTATTGCTATTAGAGCAATCTAAAAGCAATATGATTGTAAATAGGCGTCTCTGGGGCGACTGAGAGCCCTACACAAATTTTTGCAAACGCGGTCTTTTTTTTACACTCAATTTTTGCGGAGTGCATTAAAAAACACGTCTGTACACGGCGGCAGTTAAATTACAATTACAGAAAGACGTTCAACTTGTCTTTCTATTTGTCATCGATTGAATATTTTGACTGCATTTAGTCTTAAGACTTTATTTCATAATGTAGAGTAATTGAACTTCAATAAATATTTGCAATTGCTTCAATATATTGTTCCAAAATATTGTTTTCATGTTTTCTTTTAAGCTGTTTGTTTTGATGAACTTTTCGATTGATATCTATATATATAAAATTCTCGAGTGTGGTGTTTGTTACCAAACTACTCCGAAACGGCTCGACCGATTCTCACGAAATTTTTTATGCAGATCGTGTAGGACTGAGAATCGGCCAACATCTATTTTTTATCCCCAAATAATAAATAATTAAATAATTTTAATAAATGTTTATTTGTTTAACACACTAATACTTGCATACAAGCAAGAAACGTTTGCGGATGCGACAGAAAGAAGAATGCAAAAATCGGCTTCTGTCGCATGCGTTGTCCTCTCACAATTTTTCACTCAGCTTTCAGTGTATATATAAAATTCTCGAGTGTGGTGTTTGTTACCAAACTACTCCGAAACGGCTCGACCGATTCTCACGAAATTTTTTATGCAGATCGTGTAGGACTGAGAATCGGACAACATCTATTTTTTATCCCCAAATAATAAATAATTAAATAATTTTAATAAATGTTTATTTGTTTAACACACTAATACTTGTATACAAGCAAGAAACGTTTGCGGATGCGACAGGAAGAAAAATGCAAAAATCGGCTTCTGTCGCATGCGTTTTCCTCTCAGAATTTTTCACTCAGCTTTCAGTGTTCTCATGTTATGAGCAAAATACATATATGTCGGTGCGTGAGTGTGAGAGTGTGCGTTTGTGTTTTCGGGTATTTCACAATAATAGTAATTTCATCATTATGGCGGCGCATTTGTGGTTTAAGAAGAACCGTTTTAGCGGGACGCCAGCGTTCTGTCGCTGTCGCCGAGTGTGGTTCGGTGGAAGGCGCGCACAAGAATTGTGCGTCTCGAGTTCAGTCGTTGTTACAACTCGAGTGCGACCGAACTCGCTGCGCTAATTATTGATCAAGAAAATAATACACGTAATACACCAATCAGTTTTCCAACTTGATTTATTACAACAATGCCACGAACACGCAGGGGGGCTAATTTGAGTCGTCAAACAAACAGATCTAGAGACATGCAAGATAGAAGAGCAATAAGATCAGATGCAGAAAGGCAACAAAGTAATGCAGATGTCCGTGTAAGAATGGCGCAGTTACGTGCATCACAATTACAAGAGGTACGAGATGAGCGAAACCAACAAAGACAATTGGAACGAAGAGAAGCGCGCAGATTCGTAGCCAACAGACGTAGAGGGATTGAGTAACATCAACAAGTACTTCGAGCATTTACATCACATTCATTTCTTCGACTAGCATTTCAGTATGAGCCTGATGTTGAATATTACGCTCATTCCAAAGTGGTAATTGGTACATTGGACAAGGAATGCCCGCACTGTCAAGCCCTTAAATTTAAAAATGAGCCAATTGGGATGTGTTGCTCATCAGGAAAAGTGAAACTTCCAGAAATTGAAACACTGCCGGAACCATTGCACGGCCTCCTTATTGGTACTGATCCAAATTCTTCGCTGTTCTTGCGTTCAATTCGGCAATTCAATTCATGTTTTCAAATGACATCGTTCGGAGCAACGGAAATAGTTAAAAATACTGCTGCAAATGGTCAACAATTTAATTCCACATTCAAAATCAAAGGCCAAATTTACCACAAAGTCGGCTCATTACTACCAATGCCAAACGAACCTTATAAATTTTTACAAATTTACTTTATGGGTGGCGAGGACTCCGAACGGGCACTCGCCAATCGCGTGAATACACGTTGCAACTATAATCACCTCAATTCACCATTTGCAACGCGCATTGTCAGCGAGCTGGACGCTCTGTTAAATGAGCACAACGAATTGTTGAAATTATTCAAATCACATATGCATAAGCTACAAAGTGACAATCACTCTATTTTCATCAATCCTGATAGAGCACCAGCTGGAGGGCATATACGTCGATTCAACGCACCTGTTGTTGACGACGTGGCTGGAATCATGGTTGGCGACCATACAGCTACGCTACAAATCGTGATTCGAAGAAGAAATAATTCTCTTCAGTCCATTCCTGTGGTTGTATTCCTGGCAGTTTTTACACTGCGGTGGTTGGTGTCTCTTATGGGGCTCCTCTACGGTGATTCTTCTGTGCAATAGGAGCTGTAGGTTGTAGATTGGGTGCACTTCATTTGGCTTCGACCGCTTTGCATCTGGTTGGAGCTCGATTTTAAAGAGCGGCTGTGCGACTTTGTTCCTGTTGATGATGTTGACAACGGATTTGACCGCAAACCCTTTTTCGACCAATGCGTCTGCTATTTCTTGAGTAGGGACCGATGGCTCAATCCCCTTCAACACAACCTGGAGCCCTTTACTGCTTTTTAGTTGGTAGGTATAGAAGTTGATGTTAGCATTACGGAGGTACTTTTCAATGATGCGGAAATTGTCCTCAGTTTGGGTTTGACATTTAATTTCTTTAATGTTACCCCTATTGAGAGGGGTTACAACAAAGTTATTTGCCCCTACTGTTTCTACTAGCTTCGAAATCAGGGCGCTGCAGTTGGCTCCACGGATGTATAAGGGGGGTGGTCTAGCCGATTTAACTTTATCTACAGCGCCGGCTTGATCATCTTGCTGATCGGCAAGAATTTTAAAACGATTCCCGCTAAGGGGTGCTACTCGTTCATTTGGTTTGGTTATTTTCGGCGTGTTGCCACTTTTTTTCTTTTGCGGGCTTAGCTTCCGCTTAGTTATTTTAATATATCTATCCATTCCAGTTTGGACAGAAGTCGTTGGGTTTGCTATTGTGGCTGACTCAGGGCGACTTGTCGTTGACGGCTTGAGGCAGGTCAATACTTCGGCAGACGCTGCAGTAGTTGCTGTCAACGAGCTGACGGTGCTGGTCGGTGCAATCGGTGACCCAGTTATCGTTATTGATGGAGAAGCACACTGCTCTCTCCACGGTAAGTTGCTTTTGATTGCTGAGTGGCTGGCACTTTCGGTGTTATTGCTTACGTTAGCATTCAGTGGGGTCGGCGACACCACCGAAAAGTACGCGTTGTTGCGTTGGACCGAGAGTCGACGCTCACGTTGTTGTTGTACAATTAGTTCTTGTAGCTGTTGCTGTTGGGGATCGAGAGAGCTTGGGCCCGAATTGGTGGACATGGCTTTTGTAAAAATTACGCACTTTGTTGTTGCAACTTAGTATTTATTGCTATTAGAGCAATCTAAAAGCAATATGATTGTAAATAGGCGTCTCTGGGGCGACTGAGAGCCCTACACAAATTTTTTGCAAACGCGGTCTTTTTTTTACACTCAATTTTTGCGGAGTGCATTAAAAAAACACGTCTGTACACGGCGGCAGTTAAATTA
>NW_027172395.1:0-1255 GCF_018151085.1 Drosophila tropicalis | reverse complement strand
CATCACTACAGACTACTCTTAAATCACAAGACCATTAACAAATTTACTTCGAAAGGATGTAAAATTTCATATAGGTATAGCTGAACCACTGTTGCATCTATACTCGAGAGATGCTCCCACCGAGTTGCACACAGACGCATCAAAGCATGGTTTTGGTGCGATGCTACTCCAAAGTTTTAACGATAAACTTTACCCGATGTATTTTGGAGTAAAAAAACGACCGAATCCGAAGCTCAACGTCACAGCTACATATTAGAAGCTAAAGTTATGTATCTGGATCTACGAAAGTTCCGGCATTACCTGATTGGGATTCACTTTAAATTAGTGATGGACTGTTCAGCGTTCAAGCAGACGACAACGAAGGAACACGTTCCAAGAGAGGTGACATAGTATGTGCTTTATTTGCAAGATTTCACCTGCGATTTTATTCACAAACCAGGAAAAAAATGCAGCACTTGGATCATCTGAGCCGCTATCCACAGTCAATTTATAATATATCAACGGAGGCCTCGGCAGGCATCAAAAAGGCGCAAAGTATTGATAACCACATTAAGGCTGTGGTAACTATTCTCAATCAACAGTCGTACGAGAATTACAAGATCAAAGGCGGTGTACTGTATAAAGTAGTAGATGGAAATGATTTAATCGTGGTGCCAAAACAGATAGAGAGTGAAATAATTCGAGAAGCGCACGAAATTGGCCATTTTGCTACCCGCAAGACAATGCATGCGATTTATCAGCAGTATTAGATCGCTCATTTAGAGCGTAAAGTGTCTAATTTTATTGAATAGGGATTCCCGGAGAGAAGGAAAAATACCCAATCTTCATTCGTTGAATTCAAAATATGAACTGATTTTATTAACAAAAGTATGGAGTTTATATAGGGAAACTTAGGCTCTAGGAGATAACACTTGTTCTTAAAATATCTTATTCTAATGGACTGAAATCCCACGTTATCGGGGGTTGAAAATTGTTATTATCTTGGGCACGGCTTCGGCCACATGACCTCCTGCCGATGTGATCTTTTGGGTTAGTTTAGAATTACAAGTGTTTTTTCCACAACGTGTGTGGCAGATTGTAATTCTAGTCATATGCTAGAATTCTTCTCCCAACGCTTTTTAAAACCTGTAACATCTATGGTTGGTGGCACTACAGATTTATTCATTTTTGATTTGGTGCATCCCGAGACGATCCGACCAAATTTAGTATTTTGACCTAGTAGGCCATTTATCTTTCTAACTCCCCCTTTTTAAGA